>NC_056746.1:737208226-737285726 GCF_019279795.1 Protopterus annectens | reverse complement strand
CAAAGCCATGTCCAACTCAGAATTGATGGACATGCTCCACATAAAGAAATCCAAGTCACTGTGAGCCACGCGCTGTAGTGAGCTAAACCTTACCACAACAATAAATAGAACATGCTGGAGGGATAGATTCCTGTCACAGAGACTCCTCATGCTTTGGAGCAAAATTGCAAACTACATTAGGCAGAGCCCCTCATTAACAGTCTTCAAGAGAAACCTTGACGAGTGGATGGGTAACAGAAAATACACCCCTGGGATCATTTCATTGGCTCTGCTTGACAGAGGATCAGTTAATTAATCAATGGGGCGGTGATAGCAGACACACTCTGGCTAGGCTTATAAATGTTCTCGGGCAGATAGCCTAGTACCTGCCTATGAACTTATGAACCTATATATGTACGTGTGTGAATCTTATGACTTTTGCAGTAAGAAATCTGTTTTATAAATGTGTGTATTATATATATATGTTGCATGTCTAAGGCTCATTTATTGTATATTTCATACATTATGTTACGTATTTTATGAAGGGGTAAATATGGAGTTGTACTTTAAAAATGGGACGGGCTTAATGATGACTTGATGCATTAATGGATGCCTTATTTAAGAATGATTTGTACATATGGGGTTTGTCTGAAGAAGTTCATTGAGAAAATTGTGAATGAAAGCACAAACAATAAACCCATTTGGGATTGAAGGATATCCTGGTGTGACAGCTTTTTTTAGTTTTTGGAAGTTTATTTGGTGCTCTGTAGATATGGAAGGTATGAGACAGGTTGTAGGAATGTTATGTGGCACATGTGGCGGGGACAGGGGAGTGAAGTTGAAGCAGACCCTGTGGGACAACAGGTTAGCTATGAGTACAGACCCATTATATGTGGTATCATTGAGTACGAGTTCTCCGACAATCGAGGCCTGTCCCATGAGGTTACACATGTAACTACACTGTGCGTTGAGGTTCTGCTTTGTTTGAGAGGCTAACTTGTTTACCTACTGTTTCTACATGACGTCACAACAACATTATGTGCTTGTTTTAGCTGAGCAGGTTTTGCCTTCATTTTAGGGGAGCACCCACACCCCAACTGTCACAGAGCAATTTCCACCTCTTATTGTACAGCCTACTAATGTCAGTTGTCCACCAGGCAGGTTTGCTGTGCCATGAGGAGCTCGTGTTTCTCCTGTAAGGTACAGCTGAGTCTATGCAGTTATACTGCTGCTTACGTAATGCATGGATGTAGAGCTCTGCATACTTGCCTGTCCCATCTGAGGGGAGATGTGCATTCAAGCTATGTAAACCATCCCATAGGAAGCAACAAATTGCTTTGTTGAAGTATATTTCTGTATTTTCTGCAAGGGGGGGTTAGGTCTGATAGTTTTAATGAGAGTGATCTGTGGTCAGATTTCACCAGGGAGGACCTCACAGTGGGGGGCTGCATTGGTCACCCATATTAGTAAACACATGATGCATTACATTGGCTCCCATTGTGAGGATGTCACTCCACTGGTCTAGGCCACTGTAGTTAAGGACATGGACTAACCTTTGGGCAATTGAGTTTTTCAGTATGACTAAGCAACACAGTTGGTGGTTACTTAATGACACCCCAAACCATGGTGTACTGAAATATCTTGATAGACACAAGTGTATTCAAATAAGCACAATGGGTGTCTGGATTCATGGAGCTGCTCCTGTAGCTGGCAATAGCTTGATTAGGTGCCCTTCCAGCAAGGAATAGCACCTGCAGTGTCTCCAGGAAATCACAGTGTTTCACTAAATCTGGATGTGTATCTATCCTTAATGAAGATGTGCACGTACAGTGCCTTAGTGTAGAATTTTTCAGTCGAACTTCCAGATCTCGTCTGCGTGGGTGTTGTGAAGCTTGTCACTTCTGAATTCAGTAGCATGAAGTTGGCTTTGAAGAAGTTTTTAAGGAGGTTTCATTACTGGGGGTGGGGGTGGGATGTGGATGTCAAAGGTCATTTGCTTATAGTCAGATCTGACCAATGAGGGGGTGACCACTGGTGTGGAGCATCTGTCGTGCCATCCCAAATAGAACCAAGATGCTCTTCTCCAAAAAAAAGGAAGCCAATCTGGTGGTCCCCTGCTATAAACAAACTATACAACAGAAGGAAGAAACTGTTGCAGAAAAGAGGAAAATCCCAGGATGCAAAAAACTCCCTCACCAGCCTCAGTAAGAAGCTGAGATCCCTCATAAAATCCTCAAAAGCTAGTTATGAAAATAAAATTGCCAAAGATTCCAAAGACAACCACAAGGCATTCTATAGTTATTTTAAGAATCTAAATGGCAATGCTCAGATCTGCTCTGAGCTACAACAGAATGGCATTAAATATACTAATCCCACGGATATTGCCAATATCCTGGCAGATCGATTTAGTGCCAAATTCACCCCCATCTCACCCCCTAAATGGCCAATCTCAATACCAAAAGATTGACAAATTCCGATAATCATGGCCACACGGGTAGAAACTGCACTCTCCAAAGCTAAGAATACAGCATCCATGGGACCAGATGACATCCCAGGCTGTGTACTACACGAACTACAAAATGAACTGGAACCTCACTTAAGTGTCATGTTTAATCATAGCCTCACCTCAGGCTTTGTGCCCAGTGAGTGGCGCACAGCTACAGTTATCCCGCTCCACAAGGGAGGATGCGCCTTGGATCCCGGGAACTACCATCCCATCAGTCTGACAAGTCTGATCTGCAAGGGCATGGAACGCATTATCATGGAACTTATAAACAAAGTCAATGGCAACCTTCAAACACTGGACACCACCCAGTCTGGGTTTGTGAAGGGCCGATCTTGTCTCCTGAATCTGATTGACTTCTTCGAATCAGTCTCTAGAGCTGTGGACGAGGGTAAGGGGGTCCACACAGCCTATCTGGACCTCGCCAAGGCCTTAGACACCATCCCCCACTCTGGAATCATAGATAAACTTACTAAGCTGGGCATAAATCCCTACGTCACTCAATGGGTTGCCAACTGGCTTACCGACAGAACCCAGACTGTAAAAGTAGCTGACTCCAAATCCAGCTCCAGACAAGTGACAAGTGGAGTACCTCAGGGTTCAGTCCTGGTACCACTCTTGTTTGGCATCTACTGCTCTGAAGTACAGGCCAACACTAAGGGACTCTGGCTAACAAAGTTTGCAGATGACTGCAAACTGGGAGCCATTACTGAATCCCCAAATTATGTGGATATTCTACAAAAAGGCCTTACAGAAACAGATGCCTGATGCCAGAGACATGGGCTCAAGCTTAATGCCAAGAAATGTATAGTTATCCCCTTTGGAAAAAAACATGTACCCATGAATTACCACATAGGTGGCAGGACGCTAAACCTTGAAAGTGTGATGAGAGACTTAGGGACACAGGTGGACAGTGGTCTCACTTTCGATAACCACATCACCACAACAGTCAGGAAATCCTTCTATGTGCACACCTCATCATTAAGGGCTTTTCATCCAGAAAAACGGAGGTCATTGTCCCACTGTACTCATCCCTCATTAGATCCATTATAGAGTATAATGCCCCGTTTGGTATATACCTCACAAGACATCTGCAACAGCTGGAAAGGCCACAGAAATACCTCACTAAAAGAATCACAGGCCTAAAGCAGATGCCATATGCTGACCGTCTAAAAAAACTCCAGCTATACTCTGTGGCATATCGTCTACTCAGAGGCGATCTCTGCTTAACATACAAGGCCATGTCAAACCCTGAGCTGTTGGACATGCTTCACTTAAAGAAATCCCAATCCCTCAGAGCCACATGCTCCAGGGATCTAAACCTTGTCATCACAATGAACAAAACTTGCTGGAGGGATAGGTTCCTGACCCAGAGACTCCCCATACTCTGGAATAGACTGCCCATACATGTCAAGCAAAGTGCCTCATTGGCCCTCTTCAAAAGCAACCTTGAAGATTGGATGGGAGATAGGAAATTCACCCCGGGGATCATGTCAGTCGCCCTACTAGACAGGGGCCCAGAGAAGTAAATACTGTGGGAAGAAATATCCAGGGAATTGTTATGGCTAGGCTTGCATAGGCCCTAGGGCCGATAGCCTAGTACCAACCTATGAACCTATGGACCTATGTATACACCACCTGCATTACCTTGCACACTGTCAGTTTGAGGTCTGAACATGTGGAAGGACATGTAGTCTGGTATGGCTGTGGTGCTGTCCACAGCCTTGAACCATTTGTCTTTGACTTCACAAATGTCTGCATACTCTAAGGTGGAGACACCTTCCAGAGATTGGAATTTACTATTGCCATTCCCAGTGTGCAGCAGCATAACTGTAATGTTGCATGAAGATGGCATTCTCATTGGAAAGTTTTCACTCCAGACAGTACCTATAAGATGCTCTGTGAGGGTGTCAGCAGCCTTGACCTTTACTCAACATCCCAGGGGTGAGAGATGAAGACCATGTTTGGCAAAGCATTGACGTCTGTTTATCAGGTCATCCCAGGCAGACATGTAGTGGATCCCCTTACAATGATACCACATGCTAAATTAATTATTGATGTCCATCATTTTCCGTGTGCATTGAGCCATCATCCTAGGTGAGGGCCAAATGCAGCTAATAGCTATGGGCATACCCGTGAGAGACACAGAGTGTCTAAGCTCAATTGTGTGTCTGCCTACAGTCTGGTGACATATGTCCTTAGTTGTACACACCTGTAGTAACTATGATGTCATCATTATGATACCTGATATTCCTTGAGTTGCGGCAATGTGTGGTATGACACAGGCATCAACGTGTCTTACAATGTAATCACCTATGAATAAATAGGTTTGATTTTGTGGGTTGCCTCAGGTGTTTGACCAGTGAGACAGTGGTGCAAGCACTATTATGTGTACTGTGCTCTCTACAGGTACGATTTTCTGAGGTCTGTTGTTTGAGATTGTGTCTGGTAAGGAGCTGCACATATACAGGTGTGTGTGATGTGGGTGTGGGTGGTGCAGGAAGTAAGCTGTGCATGCTGGCAAAATGCTCATTGCCATGTGTATAGAGTGTTGTTTGAGACACCATGGAATCAAGGTTTGAAATATGTCACATCTGTCACACGTTGTGTTTGTGTGTCATAGGAGTAGGGGGGTGGGGACACTTTCCACATTTCATCATTAGTCATTGATAATGTCATTAGCAATGCAGTCATGCTTGTGTGTATGTCACAGCACACCATTGTTAGCCAGTGTCATGACAGATGGTGAAATGTAACATGTCACCTTTATGGAGGTTCCCTAAGGTAACACAGCACCTGAAAGTGTGCCATATAATCATTTGCCAGCATGTGGACCTTGGATTGACCATAATCCTGTCATTGGGCTTGGTCCCAATACCATAGCTACAAATGTGATGCTGTGCACGTCCTGCAAAGTAAGGGTCATGCTGCCACATCCTTGGGGTTGACAGCCTAAAACACAGGGTTTGTAGGCACTCCTTGCATTGAAGAAGTGAATGCCCATGCATGCACAGAAGACTTGTTCAACTTTGCTGACATTGCATTGGCCTTGCAAGTGTATAGTGCCTGTCAAGCAACCAGACAGCAAACTGGTTGTTGTATAACATGATGTGGGAACACAGACATGTGTTCCAGGTACATAGCTCTACAGTATGACATACCTAGAACACGTGGCAGGTGGACACACTTTTGCCAAAGGTGACCAGTCCTCTGCAGTAGGCCTCACAGCCATGTCATGCAGATATCCACCATTAATATGTTGAAGGGCAGGATGCATGAATTGCTGTGAAATTGTTGCCTAAGATGGATTGCCGCCACTGTGCTGCTTGTTTCATCATGCTTGAATATCTATATCACTGGACATTGCACATTATATTGTGATGCTGCAGCTGTGCTTCTAATCGCCATCTGGTCAGTTACCTAGTGACATACCACCAACCCTGGTACAGAAGGCATAATACATGCAAAAGCCAACTGATTGCTTAAGTTGCTAATCAAGGAACCTACATGGAGAAACGTATGTGAAGCTTACATAGTCTTTCATGATGTAGGACAGCTACGTGGATGAACAAACAGGCTGTGTTGTCCTTCTCATCATGTGTTTCATAGTAACATTTTGCGTGTGATGACAGAAAAAGTATCGTAGCATGGCATCCCATGAGAGATTGGTTGTGGTGAGACCAGCATTAGTAGTAACTAGGCACCAGCAATTCAGGGGACTCAACTGCTTTCCGCATTCAACATGAGGTAATTGTGTCCTTTCAGTACACACTGCTTGAGTAGTGTCCAACTGCAAAATACCTGTGTGAAACCTCTTGCCTTACCTTCATAAGGTACACATATTACGCTTCCCTCCATTGTCTGTCTGTGCTCTGTACAGACACCTTGGATGACTCTTTTCTTGGAACATAATGGAAGTAACTGCAATACTTAGTTGCACAGAGGACAACTAGCATGCAGTGCCAAGTGGTGTCCCCAGATCTCTCAGTCATCTGATAGGTAAAACCAGGGGCGGCTAGTGGCATCAGACTGCCGGACTGCAGCCCCCTCAGCTAAAAAGAAGAAATGTAAAAAAAAAAAAAATACCTTTGCAGCTGTTTAATGTAAAAATTCGAGTCCACGACTCGGAAGTATGCGTATGCGCACTTAACCGCCTCGGGCTGTGGCGGTTTTAAACAGATTTTTTTTTGTTTTGATTGCAGTCCGGTGGTGTAATGAAGGCATCATTGTGATGCCCAGAAGTCTATGCGATTCCATACTGCATAGAATTGGAAGGGGCTCGGACTGTGACGTCCGCAGGCACGTCATGACGTGCTTGCTGGGCTAAAGGCTGCTAATTGGTTGTCGCTCTCTTCCCGGGCTTTATATGCTGGGAAAAGAGCAAGAATCAGTCAGTTGAGTTGTGGGCTTGACTTGTGGTGTCCAGTTTTATTATTTGGCAATTGACATTGGATTTTAATTTTTTTTTTATTTGGGCGGATTTTGTCAGCTGTGCTGTGCAGCCTATGCTAGCCTAGCCTGAAGGAAGAAGAACAGAAGAAGAAAGAAGAAGAAAGAAAAGAAGTTAGAGAAGAAGAACAGAGTGGAAGGTGCAGAATTAAAGTAAGTATTGTAGCTCATGTAAATGTGCAGAGAATCCCACCCATCCAAGGTAGACACAAGTACTAGAGTGGCTTTTCATCTGTCCTTGATTTTTACAGAATGGTCTTGTTTCTGTCATTTTTTTGTATTGTTGATTTATGCTTATTACTCAAAGTGCCTGTTGCTCTGTGTTTAAGTAGCAATACTTTAATGACCATCAGGTAAGCTTGGCTGAGATTGCAAGATGCAAGTAAGCTTTAATAAGCATACTGTTAAAGAATTGCCAACATTGAAAACTTTTCTGTTGCCATGTAGAGAATACTTAACTAGATAATGTATAAGCCTTGGGTATTGAAATGCATATGCCAGTATTTGTAATAAAGGACAGAATTACATTATTTTAAGAGTCTCATTACACTTGGAGACTTCCAGTCATCTCTGCAGGCTTTACCCATAAACCAAATGCCAATCGCGTGGTCCATAACCTGTACAGTAATCCTTTTAAGCAATGTATCTTGAGCTTATTTCTTGTTTGCTTTTCATTTTTTACTTTGATCATGTTTTCCCCATGAAACAAGTAGATGTCAGGCAGCAGGTCTTTTTTGGATAAGGAACATTTTTACAAGTGGGGGCATCAGAGATTTCTACTTTCAGCATGTTACTTGTTACTTTAATAAAGCTGAATATAAATTATAATTAGAACTGCAGTGCAAGAAGTGGTTTGAGTTGAGTGCTGCTTGTTTTTCTTATACTTGATTTTGACTGGCATTCCATTAATGTATTTAAAAAAGTAATTTATTTTTTCATGCCTCACAACCTTTTTTGTTTCCATCTAGATATTACGCTGTCATGCAGCCAATGCATTGAAATATTTTTATTCTTCTACACTTCATTTTGTCTTGATTGGACTCTCATAATGACGGTTTGGCACCCAGGGCAGTATATTTAGTTTTTGTGGTTTGCTACTACAGGTGTGTGTGTGGTAGGGAATATCTCAGGCTTGAACCCTGTACCTTGTATGCAAGTGTTAAAGACCTGAATTCCCTACCCACCACCATTTGTAAAAAAAAAATTGCAGATTTTTGCCTCATATTTGATCTGATCTGTTCCTCATAATATCTGTGGTTTGTAAATACTGCAATGCTTGATATTTGACAGTGCAGTGGTAGCATTGTTGCCTCACAGCTGCAGGTTCTCAGGTTTGATTCTTGACTGGGTTGCCTTCTTTGTTGTGTCTGTATCTTCTCCCTGTGTTTGTGTGGGTTTGCTTTTGTGTCCTCCCATGTTACAAAGACATGTGTGCATTATTTCTTCCTGTGCCTCTGCTGAACATTTTTTTTTGTTCCAAGTCAGACTGTCCTGATTAACAAATGTTAAATAAAATTGACTGGCATTTGAATTTCAGACTTCAGGTTTCTGAAGGTTTAATTCCTTGTATATTTGATGGGGCAGTGGTAGTATTGTTGCCTCACAGCTATAGGCTTTCTGGTTTGATTCTTGGCTGGGGTGCTTTCTGTGTGGAGTCTGCATCTCCTCCCTGTGTTTGTGTGGATTTGCTCTGGTGTCCTGTCATTTTACAAAGATATGTCTGCAGTATTTCTCCCTGGGTCTTTGCTGAAAATTGTTTTTGTTCTGTCAGCAGTAAAACTGACAGGCATTTGAATTTCAGACTTCATGTTCTTCAGAAAATACATAGTAACACAACTGTAACACAACCTTTTATTCTAGCAATTTTCTAAGTTTATAAGATGAATATTTGAAATTTGTCCCTATTTTTGGGACTGTATTCCCCCATTATTGGCTTTGTCCAGGTTTTTTGTGCTAAGGTTGACAGCTATGGCAAGAACTGAATTCACTGAATATGTTTGAGGGCTGTATTCCCTCATTAATGGGTTTGTCCAGGTGTTTTGTACTAAGAGGTTGACAGCTGTGGTGAGAACTGAATTCACTGAATGATAGCCATTTAAGTTTCAGTCTTCTTCTCTTTTACAAAGCAGCTGATTTGGCGTAGTGGTATGTTGCTCTGACTGTTTTGCACAGGGACCTTGGCAGTAAAATGTATGGTGGTAACACAGCATTTTATTCTAGCAACTTTCCAAGATTATACAAGCAATGTTTAATGTGTCTCTGGTTTTTGGGCTTTTGACCCCCCCCCCAATACATTTTGGCTTTTTCCAGTTTTCTTGTGCTGCAAAGTTGAGATGCAGTTGAGTATTGAGTAGATTTTACAAGGAGCTGAGAGCTGCAGGGGAACAGAGGTTTAGTGTTGCTTAAGTGAAGTTAGTTTGCCTTGTTAATAGCACAACAGGTTGTGTACTTGCTTTTGATGCAGAAGGCTGTGGGTTCTACTCCCACAAGGGGTGGATGCTGCCATACTGAGAATGTTCTCCTTGGTGAAAATACTAACTATGAGTCTGTTATCAGTTTGCCGTCCATTTCCTCTTGCAATATTACTAGCTTATTGTTTTAATGTAATATAGGCAATTTATTCCTGAGGGGCAACAGACACTTTATTTTTCGATGAAACCATGAAATATAAAGGTGTTTGCTAGCAGCAACCTCTTCATTAGTTACAGATTTCTTTAATGTTGAATTATTTAGATGAATTTTACTTCTTCAGAGATTGTGCATATTTACTGATAATGGACTGTAGAATTGTGCATATTTACTGATAGTGGACTGTAGAATTGTGCATATTTACTGATAATGGTGGACTGTGGAATTGTGCATATTTACTGATAATGGTTGACTGTAGAATTGTGCATATTTACTAATAATGGTGGACTGTGGAAGTCTGAGTATACTTTTATGATAAATGTTCTGAACTGGGCAGTTTTGCCATTATGTGTGCATGTGTTTTGTTTCATTGCTTACTTTAAAATGTTCAAAACAAATTTAAAACGCCCTCTAACAACTGTACTGTATTGTACAATTAATATAATTTAGTACAGTGAGGAAGGTGTATCAAAGAGCACATGTATGTTTCATATGCAAGGGGCTTATGATTTGAAAACAGCCCAAAATTAATCTTTATCTGCCACTGGCAAAATGTATTTTCTTTGAATGTGGGTTTCAATGCTGTTTCAATGAATGTGAGTTTCAAGGGCAGAGAAGTTTTAATGCTAAGTTTTCATTGTGAGACTGCATTGCTTTGTTTAGCAGATGACTTAGTGTTTGTGCTGTAAAATACAAAATAAAACTTTCAAATGAAGTCCAACTCATCATAGAAGTAAAGCAGTATGCACATTAGTGTTTATGGTAAATGGAGTGAAATAGCCAAGTAATTGTTCATTGGAATGGCTGCAGAGGCTCCATTCAACCATGATTTTGTCAGGGGGGGAAGGGCAGCAAACTCAGACAGGCCCAGCTGAACTATACCTCCCAACTGTCCAGATTTTCAAAGAATGAATAGATTTTTGCTTCTTATTTTTGGTTTGTTCTTCATAAAATTTGTAGTTTTCTGGCAAATCATTTAGGAATTAAGTCACTAAATAAGGATACACTGAGGTTCAGACTTCATAACCTTCAGAAAAATGCATGCTAAAGTAAGAACTGTTATTCTATCAACTGTCTCAATTTACACAAGAGCAATTTTTAGTACTGTTTATATGTTCCCCCAATATATTTGGCCTTGTTCAGATTTACTGCATTAACAGTTTGAGAGGTACATCAAATAAATTGCTTTATAGAATTAGGCATAGCCAACCTCTCAACTGTCCCCGATTTTGGCTCAAAATGTTGCTCTTCCCCCTAATAATCCCTCCACAAAATAACAAATTTGGAAGAAAACATGGAGGGTTTACAATTAAGAAATAACTGTAATAATCAAAGCTATAGATTACTTGAAATGCATGTAGATTCTTTTATTTTGTCAGCTGCTCAAGTTAGCAGTACTAATATTAAAGTGTCCCTTCTTTGACAGGTTCCCAGCTGTATTGTGTGGCTATTTTATATTTTTGCATCACATTTTTGGTCCATTTTTCATAAAATTGTGTTCTTTGGCAAATTAGTGACAAATCACTAAAGACTGAAGTTAGAAAATAATGACAGACATTTGAGTTTCAGATTTTATACCCTTCAGAAAATTCATACTAATGCAAGACCTATTCTATTATCTTTCTAAGTTTATTAGAGCAATATTTAAAAATTGTCCTTATTTTTGGGCCTTTGTCCCACTTCTGTGTATGGCTTTGTCCAGATTTCTTGCTCTGAGGTTGAGAGGTATGACAAATGTGTCAGGGCCATCACAGTCAGCCAGAGACATTTCAAATTGTGACATACTTGTTGCACCCCACTCCCCCATGTAGTGACTCTGGATGTGTCCAAGCAAGGCAAGGAGAAGTTATGCAGTGTAAATGTGCAGTGTGTCCCCCCATCCAAGGTAGACACAAGTATTACAGTGGCTTTTCATCTGTCCTTGATTTTGCAGAATGGTCTGGTTTCTGTCATATTTTTGTACTGTTGATTTATGCTTATTACTCAGATTTATGCTTATTACTCAGAAAGTGCCTGTTGCTCTGTGTTTAAGTAGCAATGCTTTAATGACCATAAGGTAAGCTTGTCTGAGATCGTAAGATGCAAGTAAGCTTTAATAAGCATACTGTTAAAGAATTGCCAACATTGAAAGCCTTTCTGTTGTTGCCATGCAGAGAATACTTGACTAGATAATGTATAAGCCTTGGGTATTAAAGGACAGGATTTCATTATTTTAAAAAGCTCATTACACTTGTTGGAGACTTCCAGTCATCTCTACAGACTTTACCCATAAACTAAACAGAATGCCAATCATGTGTGGTCCATAACCTGTACAGTAATCCTTTAAGCAGTGTATCTTGAGCTTGTTTCTTGTTTGCTTTTCAGTTTTTACTTTGATCATGTTTTCCCCATGAAACAAGTAGATAGTTGTCAGGCAGCAGGTCTTATTTGGATAAGAAACATTTTTACAAGTGGGAGCATCACAGAGATTTCTACTTTCAGCATTTTACTTGGTACTTTAATAAAGCTGAATATAAATTATAATTAGAACTGCAGTGCAAGGAGAAGTGGTTTGAGTTGAGTGCTTCTTGTTTTTCTTATACTTGATTTTGACTGGCATTCCAGTAATGTATTTAAAAAGTAATTTATTTTTTCATGCCTCACAACCTTTTGTTTCCATCTAGATATTAAGTAAGCTGTCATGCAGCCAATGCATTGAATATTCTTATTCTTCTACACTTATTTTTGTCTTGATTGGATTCTCATAATGATGGTTTGGCACCCAGGGCAGCGTATTTAATTAAAGTTATTTTTTGTGGTTTTGAACATAGCTCCTCCCCTTTCTAGTTGGCCACACCCCTTCCCCTTGACCCCACCCATTCAGCTGTCTCCTGCAGACCCACTTTGATTTGAAGTCACCAGCCGCCACTGAGTAAAACCATGAAAGGAGTTAGCATTGATATGATCAGTAACAATGTTGTACACCTACTGATACTGGACCAAGCACAGTTTGTTTTGCTCAAGAGCAGGTCATGCCTACCTACCATAACCGGTGTACCTCACTGAGTATTACACTGCAATGGATGAGGGGAATATGACTCACTCCACCTACCAAGGCCTGACAAGGTGTTTGACAATATTAGGCCAGCAGGCCCTGATGAAAACTGTGTATGTTATTTACAGTGGTTTGTCAGCTGGTGGATAGCCAAGTGTCTGATAGTCATTATCTGGGAAGATAACATTGGTTAGACCAACACTACAATGTCGCCAGTGGACTTCCCTCAGACATCATTAATGGAGTACCCCTTCTAGCCATTCCCTTCTGGGAAGTCATGGCCACTGTCAGTGATCTTAGACTGACTACATTAGCAGGTGATTGCATATTAGGCTCTGTCACTGAATCCCACACAGAACCAACAGTTATCCAGGATGGCCTGAGACATGCATTCAGTTGTTGTCAGAGCCACTGACAAGCAGTAAATGCCAAGAACTCTGCAATACTATCCTTTTGGAAGTCATCCACCCCAGGAAAATATAGTAGTGCCTGCACACTGTTGAGCCATTATTCATGGACACAGAGAGTAATGTAGCCTTTGACTGTCACTGGTCAGTAAGATGTGGGGATCCATTCAATGTTGTACATCCTATACAGAAAGGTATAACATGTAAATCCTAAACTGCCATTGTTATACTGAATTTAGCACTCATCACACCTATCATTGGGTGCAATGGCACCTTTGCTATGTCACTACAACTGCATATCTTACAACTGTAGCAGCCACGCAGGTTCCATGATAAACCAATGCACATTGTAGATAACATGTCCTCCTATGCAGTTCGTGTCATGACTGTACATGTGTAGTCTGTCTCCTACATGCTTTGGAGGGGATGCGTATGGCTGCCATACAGGGAGGTGTCAGATCCCACTATGTACCTCCTGCTTATCCAAGACAGAACTAACACATGTATTACCTGCTCTACACACCTACACCATTGCTGTAGTATAAACTGTACATGCTGGAGCAACAGCTATGTAACACAGACACTATAACCTATAGGTAACAGGCTCCCCATGTATGTAAAGCACACATCTGCTGTAAAGCACTTCATGTGCAAGTCACACAATGGGATGCAGAGCAAGGCAATCATAACTGGTGTAGGACAAATGTCTATCATGGACACAGGAAATTTGTAGATGAGTAATCTCCATCATCACAGCTTGTAGATGTGTTAGCTCCCGTAACTCTGGTGACACTTATCAAGGGTGTCAAACCTTGTCATAGATTAGGGATGCATAAGTAGGCTGGATGATGTCATTATCCTTATTAGCCTGTTATACAGATATGAACCTGTGGAGCCATGCACCTATAGTGCTGTACCTTACATATTTCCTCTGTGCTGACATTCCATCCTGTGCTGTGATGAATATGGGTTGATTGCCTCTGTGTATCCATAGCTGTCCCCTACAGACTCCTGAAACTGAACAATAAATAGGCCCGTGACACACCTTTCATTGTGTAAGTTTACAGCCATTACATCATCATACAAGATAAGGTACACAAAATTATGTGGCTTACTCATTACAAATTTCAGCATACAGTATATGTCAGTAACGAGTACTAGAGGCATGGCAAACCAACACTGCATTACACAATTACATATTAATTTATATAGTCACACTGTGCATCAGACACATAGCTTCATTTCCCTGCATCGATGACGAGGATGGCAGGAATGTGGCACATGTATCTTCATTTGCACAGGGTGTTGTGTAGGGGTGCAGGAGGCCTAGGCTGACCCAGTATGTTGAAGGCATGCATGTGAGTCAGGAAGGAAGTAGGCAAGATGGACCATGGAAATGTGCCATGTGTGTCTGTGTGACCTGAATTTGACAGTGGTGTGTGTGTGTGTGTGTGTGTGTGTGTGTGTGTGTGTGTGTTTGTGTGTGCATGAACACAGTCAAGTTCAGTGCTAGCCCTACATGTGTGTATGCTGGACAGCTATGAACCAGGTATAGTAAAGCTGACAGTTCACCGTGTCTGCCCTGAACATGGGAACTGGCTGTGCCAGGAGTTGCACTGGCACCTCCATGCCCAAGTTCAGAAGCGTTGCTAGTAACTGACTCTGACTGCTGTCTGCTGGAACTGTGTCCTCCACAGGACCACAAGCCCATGGCCTGCAATGTCATGGTGTGGACAGCACACTCCTTTCTGGAGCGCTGGATGTACTGCCACTATGGGAGCATGATTGTGCATAGGCACATGGACTCTCAGTGATGGAGTTGCTGACCTTCGTCCATGAGTCCAACACTCAACTCCAACCAGACATTCCCTCACAGACAATGTGTGTTCCAAGACAGATATTCTGCAATCTATCTCAGACCATCTTCTTTCCACTGCATCAGTGAACTGATCCAGGGTATCACCAGTGTGGTGGAGGCAGTCATGGCTGTCAGACTGTTTTGCATCCATAACCCTGAGCATTCATCTGGAGTTCCTTTCGGAATGTGCCTGTGCCTCCATGATGACCCGAAACATATGCTGAGTGAACCATGATGAGACACCTGCGACAGGTGATGGAGGGACAGCAGGCCTCTTACGAGCACCCCTATCAATCTGCCTGTGTGGAACCTCGCCAGCTCTCTGGCAATTGCCAGTGTCTACACTCAATGAAGCCACAGTTACCACATTTTCTGGTTCAATGTTCACATCATCTGACTGCTCAATATCTGTGGCCTTCCGGGACTGGGTATGTGTAGGCATACTGACTGTGTGTGGTGATAATGAGGGCAGAAAAGGGATATAAACCTCTGGGACATATTCAGCCCTGAACCCCCCACCCATGCTTCACTTTGGCCACCATCATCATCAGTGTCTGAAGAGACACTGATGTCAGGTTGTGTAGGGGCAGAGACCTACCACCCTGTCAACTGTGATAAGAAAGGAAAAAGTAGCACATTAATACCTGCCCTATTATGCTCTGCAGTACTATGTTGCAATATATATAAAGCTGTATATACTGCTGTCACTATTACAGATCTGTTTAACCCCTAACCTCATATAGTAGGACATGAGGACATTACTATTCCCACAAACAGCTGTAGTTACTTGTAAGTAAAAGCTCTATACACAGCAGTCTCATCAGCAACAATGAGGCACACTGTTGACATTTGTGAAGACTCTGCAGTTGACACATATGGCAATCTGTAAAGTCCTGACAATACTGTCACATCTACCATTGTGGTGACACCTACATGGCATAGGTATGACTCTAAAGTGTGTATAGTCAGAAAATATCTGTGCAATTGGCAGTCATGTCAACAGTACAGCAATCCAGCCAGCAGGCCTGGGATGACACTTTATGGAATACATTACAGTAAGACTATATCTGCAACAAAACAGTGTTGTGGTTACCAGGAGCAGGACCACAGCCTTGTCCAATTCCTGACAGACCTGTGAAAAGTTGAGGGACAGGTAATGTAAACATCACCGCATGTTGCACTGTAACAGGGTAATACATCCATATAGCTCAAATTTCCAGTAGTTACTTTGTTAGTTGTTATGCTGGCCAAAGTCAGAGCATGAGACTCAACCTGCAATTAACCCCCCCCCCAAAGAACAAACATCTCACACCCACGTAAAAGTATGTGCACCCTGACACACTGAATGCTACAGTATCCCAGTGCTGATCAAACTAAGCCTACCTGGATGCTCCTCTGGCACGGAAACTGTGGCACCCACATCCACGATATATGGTGTGATGGATGCCTGGTAGCTGTCATGTTTTCCTAGGTTCACCAGGAATTTCACAGTGGCTGAGAGTAGTTGTTCCACTGCAGTTCATCCACAAGTGACACCACAATCCCTGGCCACATCTGCTGCTCTTCTGCATGCAGCATTAATAATATCTGTCACACGGTGTTGAACCTTCTCATATGTCCTGCTTTGGTGACCTATGGCATTATCATCAAGGACAAGGTCAGCCCACAATGCTGCCTCCTGTTCCCTGTTTTGCCTCCCCCCCTGGACAGTAGGAGTTCACTGTGTTGATGGAGGCCATCCAGGATTATATAATTCTCAGCATCCATAAAAGGGGCACGGCATCTAGAAAACATATTTCCTGAAAGAGAACAAAACTGGGAACACATGTCAGGATTACATACATGGAAGTACACTATGTAGAGATACAGCAAGAACAGAATGGCTGGCAGTATCCACTGCTTGATCACACACACACACGTCATATTCCACAGTGTGCAAACATACTAAGAATGTGGATACAACTAAGATACTCTCAATAGTCAGCTATTTCCATTTGTGCCATGACAGATACTGCTGTATGATCACACACCCAACACAGGGTACATTGTAGTGTGTCCCCTAGCAGCAACCCCCCCCCCCCCCCGATATTAGCTCAAAACAACAGTGCCAAGCAAATAGCAGTGTGCTATTACAACCACTATAAAGGGACATTCCCATGAGACTAGTGTGCCACATTGACAAAAAACATTCCACTCTTGATGTATTGTACATCCTCTGTAGGTGTAACAAATCTGGAGATCAATGACATGTCATTATCACAGTTCTAAGAAAGGCTTAATGCTGTAATCCCCATACCCCCTAAGTATATTCACACATATACATCATGTTGTAAATAAAAAGGTTACATACCTGCTGGAGTGCAATACTCCTCTGTTGATATGTGCAGATATACAGTAAACTCTCAGTTACCTGGAACTCAAGCAACCAGAAAAAAAAAAATGAAGAAATATGGTACAATTTTCATGTGTTACACTTTCTGTCTCCCCTCCCTGCAGAAACATACCTTACATTTTTAGAGTTTTAAAGTTTTAAAAAGGAAGATAGGAATAAATAACAAGTCAAACCAAACAAATAGTATAGGGTATAGTATTAGTTAGGCATATTTTTAATAGTAACTCTCGAGCAACCAGAAACTACAGTTCTCCAACATCTAGCAATCCCATGGCTGCCGGTTAACTGAGAGTTTACTATATAAAGTTGGTTCCCATAGCCAGCTGTTTGCCTTTGTAACATCGTTCTATGGTTCTGAAATGCTACTTGCTGCCAATACAGCTGATTTTCAGTATAATCAGCCAATGGCATGCAACCACTGAACAAGATATAAGGCCTTCATGTAGATTAGAAGCTCTTTCTGATATGTTGTGCTGGACATTACTGGGGTTAAGATACTATGTCATCACAGAGGGTACATCTGTAGCAGCTATTTTTACATACAGATGTGTGTGTTACAGGCTGTAGCTGATGCTGCAGACAATAGGCATAGGCAGAGAGTGTGAACACTTTGGAGGACAACAACCTGTAAGAATAACTGTGGGAGCTGTGTCAGCCTTGTTGTAGAGGCAGAGCCAGAGTGAGGGTACCCATTCCACTGCAAATTAAGACATGGTTTAAGGTAAGTATATTAGGCAATGGTATCAGTAACGGAATACTGGGCAACATGTTTGTTATGTCTTTGAGCAATACTGTGGGTAAATATACCATTATGTCAACCATTTAGGCAACTGTCAGGCTCTGTGTTACATTATGGTAGTCATTTGGAACGTGTGTGCTGGCAGTCCTTGTTAATAGCAGGACCTCCATATGTGCATGTTAGTTGTGCAGCTGTGCTAATCTATAATATCATTATGAAATAATTGTATGTGGCACTCTGATATTAGTAGGCCTCATTTGCATTACCTAAGTTAAAATCCTGAGTGAATGCATATTAATGCATAACCTGACACTTATAGTGTTGCTGTAGGAATATGTCATGTCTGTTCCTATCTGCAGGCCGGTGATTTCCATCATTAAAAGCAGACATTTTATTTGAAATGCATTATCTGGATAAAGACTGCATGACTCAGGCATTCATCAATGGCTTCACAATAATGTAATTTAAATGCTACATACCACTGGATTTGAACCCAGGACCATGTGTGGCAAAACAAAGCATTTAACAGACTGAGCTACTGAGTCACTGTTACAGCATGTGTATTTGTGAATGTATAAGTGCACACATACAGGCTGTGACATACCTGCTTTACATTCATTATTATGTGCCTGGCTTTATAGGGATTTATTTTTCCACCAGTCCCAATTGAACATGTGCCATTAATGTTTTAGCAGGTGTACATTACATGTTGCTGATAAAAATCACCCATTTACCTGCTATTAGAGACCTCAGTTACACCCATTAGTCTGTGTCTGGCTTTCCAGTGGTGTAGTCCTGTACCAGACTTCAAGGTACACTCCCAGTTTTTCCATTACTCTTTCAGAAAATTTGCACGATGAGGCGCGATGTGCAGCTCTGCTTAAACATGCTTAATAATGGTAACTTGCAATTACTATGTTTTACTTAAACCACTTGTTTTAATTAACAGCTGTATGGTGTGGCAGGTTAAAGCAGTGGTCTACAGGTGTGATGGTCTTAGGTTTGAAATAGGGGCAGGTGTTTATTATCATTTAAAACACATATATCAATATAGGTCCATTTAGCTGAGCTTAGCGATGATGCACGACATGCCATGTCATGCAGCATCAAGCAAACAATCTTTAAAGAAAAGAAAAAACGGGAGATAGGTCAGTGCTGAAATGGGGTGCTACAGGGGAAAAACATAGTGAAAGTCAGATAGGTATGTGCAGGAAGAGTGTAGGAAAGAACCATAGCTACCCATTTCTTGTACAGCAACAACTGTGCACTTTGACAGAATTTGTAGATAAAGTTTGACTGTCACCCCAAGAGAGAGGGGTGAGGACAACATAACTGCATTGTCAAGTCAATTTGATCAAATTACGTGTGTCCAGTGGACACATGTATGAAATGGAAAGCTATGTACAGGACGGTATTTATTTTGGGGCAGTTGTCCATTTTTTATAAGGTGAGAGTGGAATGTTTGGGATGGGACATAAATACATGCTGGGAAGGTAAGTTGGGAAGGTGAGGAAGCTTTTTCAGACAGATGAGACAGACAAGACAGCAGATAGGGGTGGTGTGTGACACAAGAGGGGGGAAACCTAGGGTGTGGAGGGTGTTGGGGAATCACAGTCTCAGGTGCCTCCACAAAGTAGCAGCATGACTCAAGTCCCCACCCATAAGACTGTTGATACTGTTCCTTCATTGCCCCTGGGGTGGCAGTGGTGGAGGCTGGGCTCCGGGATGAGGCTGCCCCCACCAGGGTGGTGAGCATGGCCTCCATCAAGCACAGGTGGTGTCTGAAACCATGGAACACAATCCTGCACACCAATCCTGGCAGTTCATCATGGGTGACAACAACCCCTTCACCACCGCTCCCAGAGGGGGGCCCAGCCCCAGCCTGTGGGGCAGAACAACCTGACACCACAGGTATCACAATGGCAGCAGAGGGGGCACCAGCAGGCTGGACCCAGTGCCACAGCCAGAGGAGCCAAGGCAGATGTATCACATGGAACTGGCCTACCTTGTCACGCTGTAGTAAATTAGTTATAACAATAAGTTAAGGTTGATAATAACCAAACCAATGCTAGTGTTAACATAATGGAACATCATTTTGATTAATCCAATTGCATAGTAAGGTATATTATGTGAAATACAATATTAAATAACATAACAGTAAGTATGTTAACAGTGAAATAGCCCATAAGGCCAACAAAACAGTTAATTTAACAGAATATATTAATATTAAGTCATAATAATAAATAACATTAATAAATTAAAGAAGATAAGGGGTGGGGAGAGAGAGAAAAACATACCATTAGTGAAGTCACAGATGATATTAATAGACAGACTGCTATTACATACTCCTACAGGTGTGCAGTGTCAGTTGTGAGTACAGTCACTCAAATTCTGCGAGTGATGATGCAGCACGTACATACCTCTCAAGCTGTTAGCATGGGACAGTATGGGTCAAGCACTAACAAATGCAAGTACACAACTACATGGAACTGTTTCACATAATGTGCACCTACATAACTACAAAGGTGTTCTGTACATGGATTTGCAAATACATTGCAGTCCAGATAATCATTTATCTGCTAATCATGGACCAGACATTGGACAGTTGTCGTTATATTATGAAAAATCGTGACAACTGAGAGGTATCTTTGTGTACATTAAGTAGACTAGACAGCTGTCATGTCTTAGTTGGCAGGCATGAGAGTAGAACCCAAAATCTGTGACTGCAGAGGACATGTGCACATAATCTGTCTCTAAAACACACTATACTAAGTTATAATATTACCCTTTAAAGTCTCTAAGGACATTGTTTGGCCATCTTTTCTTTCTACCTGGATATCTCCCCACTACCCCTCATCTGTATCTCAGAATCAGCAATAGCTGACTCATTTACTTACAACCTTCATACTAGGAAATTTCTTAGGGCATCCAACTGGTTAAATTAAAGGAGTTTCACTTACCTTTTAAAAGTATTAGTAGCAGTCAAAGAACTAACATTACAGCCATGACTTCAAAGCAAGTGATAGTATTTTATTGAACATACCTTGCTCGGCTCTTCCCGCTCCATTCGCCCTATGGGCTCACTCTGCTCCCTTACCCTGCCCCCAATTCCCACATTTCCCCACTACTCCTACATTTGATCCTAAGAATCCACTCCCACCCTCATACACCCTCCAGTCAGAACATTACATAAACCCAATCACCACCCCATAACTAAAATTAGTTCACCATAACCTACAACTAATCTCAACTACTTCCATAACTTACTTCATAATACAATGTTTAAATACACATCACCCATAACCTACCCTCACATTAACCAGAAACTCATACCTAATACCCTACATCCATAGATAGTACAATATGTTAGTTTATCACATTCCTACCCTCCTGCTCCTATTAATAGCTGCACAGCTGGGTCCATATCAGAACATCGAAGTATTAAAACTTTGAATGTTCTGATATTGAACACTATTCAGCAAATGCTAAGAATAGCGAAGCTGCAGAACAGCAAATTCTTTCCTCAGGAAAGTATTCGGTTGGCCGTTTCTGTGGTTTCGCTATTCTTAGCGCTGTGGTGGAAAGTTACAGGTTGGGTTCAGGTAAGTGTGCGATTGTTTGTACATTAGGGTTAGGGGCGGGTTAAGTGAGTTAGGCTTAGGGTGCGGGTTAGGCGTGTGTGCAATAGTGACAGACTTTAGGGTTAGGGGCGGTTTAAGTGAGTTAGCGTTAGGGCACGGGTTAGGTGAGTGTGCAATAGTGACGGACCTTAGGGTTAGGGTTTGGGTTAAGGTAAGTGGGTAGATAGTAGTGTATGTTTAGTTTAGTGTAGCATTAGATGTAGGAATTTAAGTGTATGTGTGTAGTTGCTGTTTGTTTGATGTGCTTGTGTTGTGTGTATGTGTTTCGGAGCAGTGAATTTTTTCCATGGGAAAAAATTTGCTGTTCTGAATGTTCGATATTTTCATGTTTAGAAGTTTTGGGGCCGATGAAATAGCGTTCGCTATTTTCATCTTTCAATAATGTGATATAAACGTGCACAGCTCGCATCCTATCATAAACATCTTAATACCACATGGCAACACCACACCTCCAGAACTCCCTACCCATCAAAATAGATACCTTCATTATCATTGCTGCTAACATCTTTAATATCGACAACACCTCCCTATTCACATTGAACCTTGTCCCCTTCAAAACACAATCAGTTACTTCTTAACATATGATAAAGCATTAGAAATATATATAAAAATATACTTTATATTGCATCACAACTAATGCTTAGTGGAGACATACATCCCAACCCTGGTCCCCCAACAAAATTTAGTAACATACAAACAACCCCATTAACCCACACCAGACAAAACACCAGTCTCCTAATATTAAACATTAACCTTAGAAATATTCTCAACAAGGCAAGTGAATTCCACTCCACCGTCTCACACTATTAACCTGATATAGTTGTGTTAACAGACACATGGCTCAAATCAAAGATTAGTAGCAGTGAGATAACACCTCCTGGTTATAACACACATAGACAAGACTGGATAGGAAAAAGAGGCGGAGGGGTAGTCATATTATACAAAAATAATCTAACCCTCAAAACTTTAGACATAAGCATCCCAGATGTCACAAATGCAGAAATACTATTAACCAAACTTCTACTAAATTCTAAAAGGCAAATAAACATAATAGGTATCTACATCTCACCAGGGAATAGCATCCCTGTTCTAGAGCACATCCTACAATGGGCAAACAAGCTTCTCCCACAAGAAACAATTATACAAGGAGACTTTAATATCAACTGCTATACCTGAAACTCAAATATCCCCACAAACCATATTTCTCTATTTGACTTCTCACAACTAATCCAACACACTACCTGAACAGACAAAACAACAACAAAAAAAAAAGATTCAATCTTAGATATGATACTCACTGTGATGCCGTGCACTGACCCAGTAATCAAGGAACCTCAATCCTCACCACTAGCACCAGTGAGGGGAAACCACATTAGGAGGGATAACAAATACACACACACACACACACACACACACACACACACACACACACACACACACACACACACACACACACACACACACACACAGTAAAGTACAATTTCCCTTAAGAGCACACAGAGATCACAGTCAGTCTGGGCTGGTTTTCTCTCCAGATCCCCAATAAGACTCCACACTAGCATACACCTATAGAGTGGAGTCCTTAGCCAGGGTTCCAAGCCAAGTCCTCCCAGCACTCCCTCTGTCCCATCAGTGCTTCATGTCCCTGCCCAAGTAGCTCACACACACACACACACACACACACACACACACACACACACACACACACACACACACACACACACACACACATACACACACACAAACATACAACCATACAGGCACTCCTGGGGAAGGCTGGCACAGGTTCACTAGCTGTGCCCCTTCTGTCCAGACTAGAAGGTAGTAATCCACTGCCACCAGAACCCCTGTTTATCAGCTACTGATAAGGCCCTTTGCAAAAGGTGTCCAATTTTACTGTGCAATATTATTGTCCAATTAATAAGCGTGACCAGAACTTTTAAGGCTTATTGGCATGGCTTTGTACAGTATCACTATATATATATGCAATGTACTCCAGCGCTTAAATTATCTCCACCCAAAACAGCCACAGTTGAAAGGTTTAAAAATATTTAATAATAAAATAAAATAATAAAAACACAAGACAAATTGCCTCAGTGCTAGTCAAGAGTTCAGACTTCACAGGAAAATGCTTAAAATAATACTGTAGAATAGTCTGACATAAATATAGAAACAGCTAGACTAAACTTACTATTTTCCATCTATTTCTAAGAGCGACTCTAAAGTCTAAGATCCTACTTACATACAGAACAAAGGCAGAGTAGTGGTGAGTGGATGTTCTTTAGACAAAATACAAAATGCTCTAGTTCTCTCTCTGAGATCTCTTAAATTGGTAATACATCACTGCTAACTCATTTTAGATTACATCATTCTTCTCTGGTTCCCAGGCTAACAGAAACTCAGAGTTTAACATTTATTTGATTTTGCACCTGGCCAGGAAACCACAGCAATAAAAGACATTATACATGTATAATCTAGCAATTAACTCTGGTCTCAAAACAATAGAAGGAATTCCTTAGTCCAGACATTCTGTCTCCGAGCTTTGAAATCAAACCGGCATAAAATGCTTTACTTTATCAGCTTTCTTCCAGCAGAATGCACTATGGTTACATTTCTGAAGTTCAACATTTAACACAGTTTTCTTTACATTTGTGAAACAGCCTCTGGATTTTATTGATATGTACAATGAGACAGAATTATCTACAAAATTATTTCTAGCTGGGTTGGCAGCCTTTCAATTTTTCACACTCACCAATAAACCCAACATCTCTAATCTCATAGGCTGTCTCCCTTGATAGCCTTAGTGACCACCATCCTACCTTTTTACTCCGGCAGCAAATAAACCCCTCCAAACCTCCTTCCTATCAGCAAATAAGAAAAAAAAAAATCAATCCCCACTCAAAAGCTGCAGATGGACACCTCTCAAACATCTCCCATTAGATGGGTCAGTGGAGTTCTTTAACTCCACCATCCGTAGCATCTTAAACTGACTTGCCTCACCCAGAACAATTAGGATAAAACCCAACTACACCCCATGTCTAACCAAAGAAACAAGAGCTCTACTAAAATCAACAGACAAAGCCTGGGACAATTGGCACCATAACAAAACACTAGCCATTTGTCAGAAATACTTAGAACTAAGAAATTCTGCCAAAACCCATATAAGACAAGAAAAAAAAAGAATATTATGATAAAATGCAACTAGAACACCAAAGAAATCCGCAAAAGTTCTGGTAAACAGTCAAGAAAATTATTCAACCTGGCCAAATCAGTACTCCCTCCCCAAGCACAGACAACACTACAGATGACATACCCACACAGTTTTAAAAACTTTTCACCAATTCTATACTCAAACTAACAAACACTAATTCCTTCCCCCTACTACTCCCTCTCCAACACAAAACCACAATAACTTCTCCCTACAATCTATTCCTACTGACACTATAAAAAATACTTCAAAAAACTCAAACCAACAACCTTAGCCGCTGACAGTCTACCCGCAGGCTTTCTCAAAATCGCTGCAGAAGCCATCACATATCCTGTCTCCATCCTCATAAACCACTCCATCACTGAGCAACAAATCCCAACTATCACATCCATGTCTCTCAACTGTACTGATTTTTGCAGAATGTGCAGATTTTTGCCTCATATTTTTAGGTCCATTCCTAATAAAATCAGTGATTTTCTGACAATTCACTGAGGATTTATGTCATTAAATACTGACAGAGATTTGAGTTTCATGATCTATATCCTTCAGAAAATACATGTTAATGCAAAACCTATTATTCCATCAACTTTCTAAGTTTATAAGAGCAATATTTAAAACTTGTCACTATTTTTGGCCCTTTGCACCCCCCATTATTTTAGGCTTTGTCCAGACGTCTTGCTCTAAGAGGTTGAGCGTTATGCCCACATCATCCCACTGCACAAAGTTAACAGCTCTACAGAGCTTTCCAACTAACATCCAATTGCTATCCTGTCTCCGCTATCAAAAATCCTGGAAAAATATATCCATTCCCAACTCCTCCACTATGTGCTAGCTAACAATCTACTATCCAAAACTCAATACAGATTCTGCCCACACCATAGTACAACCACTGCCCTTCTAAGCTTCACTAACTCCATCAACCTTCTCAGAAATGAAGGTAACCTGATGTCATCTATCTTTCTGGACCTCTCGAAAGCATTTGACACAGTGTCACACCCCAAACTCTTAAACACACTCTCAGAACTTAGAATCAGCCACTCAATACTCATCTGGTTCCAAAACTATCTCACAGGAAGGCAGCAAGCAGTAAAATGGGGTAACATCCTCTCTCCACTGCTACCAGTTACCTTAGGGGTCCCACAAGGATCCATTCTTGATCCTCTTCTCTTCACATTATTTACTAATAACCTGCATATTGCCACTATGAAGCCATGTTAATACAGTATGCCGATGACTCCACCTTTATGTGCAGCCTCAATGCTCTACCATCTCCAGCAAATAACACAACAAGACTTCTCTAAAGTAGAAACCTGGCTAACCGATGCCCAGTTAGTACTTAATCCCAACAAAACAAAACTCATCCCGTTTCACTACTGAAGATCCCCAGGCCCCTCTGCTCTATTCAAAATTACCTCATCAAACAATACCATCATTACCCCAGTTCCCCACACCAAACTCCTGGGAGTAGTAATAGACCAAAACATAAACTTTGATCGCCACATAAACCAATCAATTAAGAAAGTCCACAAAAAATATGGGTAGCCTGTATAGGAGCAAACTTTTCCTCAGAAGCAAACCCAAAGTTGCCATTGCCAGATCCCACCTTCTCTCTACTCTACTATATGCATCTCCTATCCTTACCAATCTCAAGAAAACTTATACAAACAAACTAGATAGCTGCTATAATGAAATAGCAAAGTTTGCTACAGATGCTAGCTATAGATCCCATCACTATCATGCCTTCAAACAACAATCACGGCTAGAATTCCCCATCCTACTATTTTTTAACCAGCTGTCCATGGCCCACCAAATTCTCAACCAATGCAAAAAACTCCCACTGTCAAAGGCCTGCTTATGTACTATTCCAATAACCGAATCCTGCACCCCAGTAACAAAAACCTATTAAACATCACTAAAAGTAGAAATAATGCTGGTGACTCTCTGTACTCAAATAGCATAGCTAAAATCTGGAACTCCCTACACATAGATATCAGATCTGCCCCCGCAGCACCACCAACTTTAAGAAATTACTAAAAGATCACCTAACATCCACTTGGATCTGCTCATGTTTTAACCCTGGATAACATTCCACACTCAGACTGAACCTCAAATTGCTATTCATTCCGCTCTATAACTCCTGTAACATCTCTCTCCCTTATCTATATTCATAGGTCTCCCAAACTGTATTTGGTTACATGACATTACTAATCATTCTGTAGTAAACAAAATCTGAGACATGTACTGCATTTGTACTGTATTTATGTACATACTAGCAAGAGGTTCTCCCGTTCGATTCTCGGCTTGGCTTGGGAGTGCCTTCTGTGTGGAGTCTGCATGTCTTCCCCACGGTTGGGTAACGTTCGAAAGACATGCATGCATAAATGGGCGTGCCTTCGTTGAAGGTTGGGCTGCCAATCATTAGTGGACCGCAGTTCCACTGTGGTGACCCCTTACTGGGAAAAAGCAGAAAGACAAACAACAACTAATTGTTCTGTCATAGCTTAAGAAAATCTAAGATATGTTGTACTATATTTGTATTGTATTTATCTTATTATCTCATCACCCATGTATATATCTTTGTTGTTTAATCCCCCATGTATATAAATGTGCTTTTTTGTTCTCTGCTATGATGTAAGTAGACAAAAATAATCTGTATAGTATTCTTTTTCTTTTCTTTTTACATGGTATGTATTAGTAAAAATTGTACTCCACTGGAGCTTTTCTCCTTGGGTCTCCATTGAAAAAGGACACTATTGTCCAGTCGGACTATCCCAGTAAACAAATGTTAAATAAAATAAATAAAATAATTTAACAACTGACTGCAGTGACATTAAAATGGACATGCAGTGAATACAGCCCTACTGCAGTTATTTGAACACATTACTTATGGAAACCACAATCCTGCTTTACACTTTGTTATTGCTCCTTAGAATCTGTGAAGTATACACATATCTGCCCTGAAAGTGATCTACCCTACCCATATACTTTGCTCCTGGAGTGGGAGGAATACAGAGCATTATTTGAAAGAAAGTGGCCTGAAGACAGCCCTGAAATGTACTGTGGGTTGTACAATACAGTTATCAGGCAATTACTTTTGCATTCTTTATTTCAGTTTTACAGCTAACTGCAGCAACATTAGAACATCATTTCAATGAATACAGCCCTACTGCAGTTATTTGCATACATTAATTATCATAGGTTCATAGGTAGGTACTAGGCTATTGGCCCTAGGGCCTATACAAGCTTAGCCAAAAAGGTACCCTGGCTTTCGCCACCCAAGAAAATTATTTTCCTGTGCCCCTGTCAAGCAGAACCACAGAAGTGATCCCTGGGGTGAATTTCCTATTACCCATCCAATCATCAAGATTTTTCTTGAATAGTGCTAATGAGGAGCTCTGTTTGACATAGGTAGGTAGTCTGTTCCAGAGTATGGGAAGTCTCTGGGACAGGAATGTATCTCTCCAGCATGTTCTATTTATTGTAGTGACAAGGTTTAGATCCCTAGATCGCCTCTGAGTAGGCTATATGCGATGGAGTAAAGCTGGAGTTTTCTGAGACGGTCCACATAAGGCATCTGTTTGAGGTGAGTAATCCTCTTTGTGAGGTATTTTTGTGGCCTTTCCAGTTGTTGTAGCTGTCTTGTGAGCTACATACCAAAAGGGGCATTGTACTCTATAATGGGTCTAATGAGTGATGAGTAGAGGGGAACAATGACCACTTTTCTTCTGGACAAGAAACCTTTTTTGATGAGGTGTGCCACATAGAAGGATTTCCTGACCACTGTGGCAATGTGATTATCAATGGAGAGACTACTGCCCACCTGTGTCCCAAGGTCTCTTATCACACTTTCGGTGTTAAGTAGACTACCGCCTATGTGGTAGTTCATGGGTACAGAGTTTTTACCAAAGGGGATGACAATACACTTTTTGGCATTGAGCTTGAGACCATGGCTTTGACACCAGGCATCTGTCTCAGTGAGGCCCTTTTCTAGGATGTCCACATCATTAGGAGTTTTGATTATGGCTCCTAGTTTGCAGGCATCTATGAATTTAGTTAGCCAAAGACCTTCTGTGTTAGCCTGTACTTCAGAGAAGTAGATACCAAACAGAAGAGGACCCAGGACTGAACCCTGTGGTCAAACCACAATCCTGGTTTACACCTTATTGTTATTGGTATTGTTTATTGTTTATTGTACTACTGTAATCAGAAAATATCCATACTTAACACACTCATGGTGCATCCTGGCCAGGTGCCTGGTGTGAAAATGGACACTGTGGGCCCATTCAACTGCAGCTGTTGGAAGAAAAGCACACCATTATGCATACCGGTTTTGCACAGAATCAGCTTGTATTTTAGTAAAGTAGTAAGAAACATACTTACATATCTGTGGGACATGCCCAACCCTAACCTCTTGGACACAGGTGTCTAAGGTTCCCCTCTTCCTTTGCTTCAAGTCATCAGAGTGGTGACAACACTGCTCGCCTTTGCGGGAGATGCCAGTAGCACTGGTAAGTTTCCTGACCAACTGATCCCAGGCTTCAGCTTTACATTCTGAGCCCTGGTAATCACCCTCCAACAGCCAGGGTTCATTGTTTCAGATCAGGAGTTCAACAGACATTCTGGACTCCTGCACACCCCACCTCTGCACCAGAAAGCACCCACCCTCACCAACACCGCTAGGCATATTGACAGGTTAGTAAGACTCCAATGAATGCTGCAGAATTCCTGCCTATTGACCTTACTATAGGCTGTTTTCCTGCCCTTACATATCATACTGTAACATTCAAAAAAAGTGCCATTTTGCTTAGCATCATGCAAACTAGCTTAGCAGAGCTGAGCATTGCGTAAACTTACACAACCATGGTTTAGCAAAGCTCAGCAATGTCCAAACAGGAGTAGCCATTAACCATGTTTAAGCAGTGCTTAGCACTATGCATTTTTTCCAAATGTAACAATTTTTGTTTTTAAATTAAACCACCCTTTAGGTCAACTCACACTTTTCCACAACAATAAATGTAAACATGTATGACTGCTAGGGACTCAAACCTGGGACCTACAACACTTTAGGCCATGACTCTACTTATTTAGCTTCTTGGATAGTAAGCAAACCAGTATACCTTTACATATACTACTAAGCTACCTGCTAGTGTTGCTAAGCACTGTGCCAAGCCACACCAATGGCCATTCACAGGAATAAAATAAAAATATTTAGACAAAAATAATTAATTACATCCGGTTTCTATTTTTACATATCTGGCAGGTGTCAGCTCTTATGTGTAATTACAGCTCGTCATTGCTTCGCTCCATGCTGCACCATGCAAACAGGCATTAAAAAAATGAAAAAAATAAAAATACAAAAATAAAACAAAATATATTAAAATTCACACATGTTTCTACACTAGCAGGGTACATTACAGGGATTCTTATCCTGTACATAACATCTGTCCAGGAATTTCCTGGGCAATCCACAACCACAGGACAGCTTCTACACTACTGCTTACATGGATTCAATATCCCTGTTACTATGATCTCCCTCAGCAGTGCTCCATGATTAATATGCATGGAGCGCTGCTGAGGGCGAATCATGGCTGTGTATATGGGTACATTCCATGTAGGCTCTACACGGTGCCTACATAGATTTTACTGAAACCTGGGAATCTTGAATACATTTTCGTAATATACTGTGAGATTCTCATCCACTTTTCACATAATGGTAAGCAGTTTTGCCATACAGAGTATGTAAGCAATCAGAGACACACTGAGCATGAGCAAGGGAGGCTTAGAAATACTGTGTCTCTCAGCGTATTGCTAATACAGTGAGCAACATTATTAAAATGAGTGACTCTGTGAATGCAGCTTGGGAATCAATTTGGAGATGGCAAGTACAGGTGTTAACTTTAGAATTAATGACCTTTGTGAAACCCTAGATGTACAGTAGATGAATTATAGAACAATATTTGGGGTAGCCACAGTGCTGGCAAATCAGGATATGCAGCAAGCTGTACTCATCACTGGTAGTCATGGTGTTGCAAATTATCTTCTGCAGCTACATGTCATTTCTCTATGCCTAGCATTGCTTGCCCTTTATGGCATATTCTGGACTGCCACTATGTGGATAGAACCACCATGCAAGAGTCAGTTGAGATGTATTGACTGCATCTGCAGGTCCATGAGATGTGAGGAGCACTTATCCCAATAGATACCAAGATATGTGTGGCTTTATGAATACTAGCTACAGATATGTTTCAGGGACCAGTTGGGTGCATTGAGAGTATACTGTATATTGCATATTCTTTGATGTCATGCTACAGCATGTAGGGGAGGCCAGTGAACATATGATTTCCACATACCACAGAGAGGGAAGGCAACACCATTCAGGCCTTTTATGACATAGACTGTTTCCTTGAGGTGTTGGGATTATAGACTGCACCCACTTTGCAATAAAGGCCCCATCTTGAGAACAGAGAAGAAGATACTTTAGCCTTAATGGTTTCCACTCTGTCATCTGCTTTGTGTTCTGTAAATGCATAGGGTATAATATACAATGTGTCTGCAGGTCACCCAGGCAGTACCCATTACTCCCACATATAGTACACATATGACTTATATCAGTAATTTGTGCCAGGTGATTTCACCCAGGGACATCTTACTGGTAACTCCAGATATGCGTTGGAGTGATGGTTAATAATACAATCAAAAACTTCCAAACTATGACATAATCTGGCTACATTTATGCTGTATCACAAACCTGGGTCACCACATTATATGCTTGGTCTGCTGAAGGCCTATCTCTACTGTCTACATGTATCTTATGAGTACCCTGCAGTAAGAACCTGGCACATGCAGTAAGATGTTTTCAATCTGCTATTAAGCAGCACTGTATGCAAACAATTGCAGCATGACAGACACTTTGAGAAGGAAGATGTCCCACACTTGGCAGTGGAGGAAGAGCCTGATGAGCCTGAGACCATTGAAAATTTGTCTGCTTGCAAGGTTTGTGCCAGGTTAATGTGGGTGCAGTATGTCGTACCTCTCACTAAGAAGCAGTGCCTGGTTCATAACTATGGACAAGACTAAAGCAGTATACAGAAAAGAAAAAGTGAAGCATACAAACCTTCACACCATGCATAGGCTACATGAGTAACAGAGTACAAAGGACAGGGTATAGATAGCATCATCATTTGCACAGGTGGAGAGGGCCACGCTGTCTCTTGTCATCTAAATGCAGTTATGTATATGGATAAGGGTGAATCTAGCTTGGTGCTGTTGTGTAGATATGGGGGGACTATGTTGTACTGAGCAGGGAGGGGATACTGACTCCAGTGTTGTGCATATTTGTAGAGCTAGACCTTTTGAACTAATGAGAGTGTATGCCTGTGATGGAACATGATCTTAGCAGATCTTTCAGCACTGTGGCGAGACTTGCACCCACAGGAAATGTGTGTGCAGGTCATGTATACACCCCATCCATGGGCATACCCTCTCTATTGAGGGTTGGTCTAGAGTAAGGAGTGCTTCATGAATATGAGTGATGGCCTGTATTGTGCATCAATGTGGTATGAGAGCCCTACCCTCATGGATATCATTGTTGTACACTGTTGCCCACCACTGCTGATGGCAGAGTGAAAATGTCTGTACTACATTTTATTTATTTATTTATTTTTTATTTATTTATTTTTTATTTTACATTTGTTGACCGGGCTAGTCTAGCTGGATATATGTCCATTTTCAGTAGAGGCCCGAAGAGAAAAGCTCCATTGGTTACTACAAGTTTAAACAGAGATAGTCAATACAAGGTTATAATTTATAAACTGTAGTAGATAATACAAGTTATTACAGGTATTATGATAGGAGCAAAAACCAAAAAGTGTAATAAATTTTTTTTTTTTTTTGTGGATTACAATAGTCATACAGTATCTATGTGAAAACATATATCTACATAGATGTTATGAAAGGGAAAGCTATCAAGGAAACAGGGAGAAGAGAAAAAAGAATTATGGAAAAAGAAAAGAGAGAGAAGAAGAAGGAAAGTTAATCTGGGTTAGTGCAGGAGCAAAGCCAGTGTTTATTGAGATACATTTTCAGTTGTCTTTTAAAAAGTGGGAGAGAGGTCAAAGATGAGATATCAGAGGGTAGTTTGTTCCATATTTTTCCAACAGAGTTGGAAAAGAGGCAGTCACCTGCAGAGTTATTGGGTTTAGTAGTTTTGCTCAGTAGTTTGTCTGAAGAACGTAGATGTTTCAGGTTATTGTATGGTGAAATGAGGTTAGGGAGTATTGGTGTTTTAGTAGGTTGGTATAGGATCTTGTGAGCTATTAAGAGCTGTTGAAGTACGAGCTGGTTAGGAAGTTCAAGCCAACCTAGTTGTCTTAGATTCAGGCAGTGATGAGTTCTAAAAGAGGATCCTGTAGCAAATCGGGCAATATTATAGTAAGATGTTGCTAGTTTCTTGAGGTTATTTTTGGAGAGATTAGTGTATATGGGGGAAGCATAGAGAAGAGATTAGGTGAGATCTGGCTATGGTGGTCCTTGCCACATGTGTAAGGAAGGGTTTGATTCTGTATAGGGATCCTAGCTTTTTTATTAACTAATTTTATTGTGTTGTTGATGTGAGAGTCATAGTTGATATTATTGTCAATAGTTATTCCTAATAATTTTGTGGTTGAGTCAGGAGAAATGAGAGTACCGTCAGTGGAAGTGAGAGTGAAGTTTAGTGGGGTGGACTTACGGGTAGGTGAGAAGAGTAACAGTTTGGTTTTCTTGGGGTTAAGGAGTAGGCAGCGGTGAGAGAACTATTGTTCTACAGTGATAAAAGCTTTTTGGGTAAGAGACTGGAGTTCAGTTTGAGAGGTAGCTGTGCAGATTATACTAGAATCATCTGCATATTGTATGTAGGTAGTGTTTGGGATAGCTGATTGCAGGTCATTAATAAAGATAGAAAATAGAAGGAGGCCTAGGATAGAGCCTTGAGGTACACCTAAAGAGATAGGAAGGAGATTAGATAGTGAATTTTTCCAGAGTACTGCCTGCTGACGGTTTTCTAGGTAAGATGAAAACCAAGTTAAGGAAGGAGGGTCAAGTGAGAGAGATTTTAGTATGTGCAGAAGAAGTTTATGATTAACCATGTCAAAAGCTTTAGATAAGTCAATGAAGACTGAAGATGATAGATTATTATTGTTGTGGTTACAGTTGATGGAATTTGTAAAGGAGAGTAAACCAGTGGTGGTGCTGTGGGAAGGTCTGAATCCATGCTGACAGTTAGCAAGTAGATTGTTATGGAGAAGGTGGTTAAGTAGTTGTTTATGGATACATTTTTCCATGATTTTAGCTATAGGTGATAGAAGTGCTATGGGGCGAAAGTTAGAGAAGTCATTGAGAGTTCCCCCCCCCCTTTGTGTAGTGGGATGATATGAGATATCTTCCAGATAGAAGGGAAAATTCCTTCGTTTATAGATCTATTTATCAGAATAGAAATGGGATAGGCAATGGCTTTAGCTCCTATTTGCAGGAATTCTGCAGGAAGTTTGTCTGCGGAGAGGGTGGTAGGTTTTAGTTTTTGGAGCAGTGATGAGATAAAGGAAGTAGAAACTGGTTGTAAGTGAAGGGAGGGAGGTGGATTTGAAGTAGGTAAGTGTAGCTTAGAGGTGTCGGGAGATAGGTGAATAGCAAGAGTTTGGATAGTATTAGTGAACAGAGAATTAAAGTCATTAGCTATTTGTGTGGGATTCTCCGGGTTAGAGTCTTGAGGGTTAGGTGTAATAGAATGGCCTGGGGATAGAATATTATTAATACTGGCCCAGAATTTTTTAGGTTCCTTTTTGGAGGTTTGTTGTAATTGAAGGTAATAGTTCTTTTGTCTGTCAAGATGGCTTTTTTGTACTGTTTCTAAGCTCTCTGAAGTTTTGGCGGTCAGTTAGATTCTTAGTAGTACGCCATTTAGCCCAGGATTTGTTTAGGAGAATGATTTTTTGAATAGTATTGTTGATCAGCCAGGGTGCTGTTTTGGCTTTGGTTCTGATGGTACAACTTGGGGCATGGTGGTCCAGGATAGATAAGAATGTGGAACTGAAGTATTCTACTGCTTCATTAAGGGGGAGGTATTTTAGTAGGGACCAATTAAATTGTTTTAATTCAGCTTGAAAATGTTCAGAGTTAAATTGCTGTTTTGAACGTAATGTTCTATAAGTGGTAGGTAAAATTAGGTTGGTTTTATGTCTAATGACATAAGTTAGTGAATGGTCGCTTAGATCATCTGGAAGGGTACCTGATTGGTAGATTTGTTGGGGAGTATTAGTAAGAATCCAGTCTAAGGTGGTTTCATTGTTGTTGGTTTTATTAGTTCTGGTAGGGCTATTAATGAGATGTGTAAAGCCATATAGGTTTATATGGGAGGTGGGGTTTGTACTATTACAGGAATTCCAATCAATATTGAAGTCGCCTAGAAGTAATGTTTCTTGTGGGAGGTTGGTGGAGAGCAAACTAAGGATACATTCTAGAGTATTAACGTTATTTCCTGGAGGAAGATATACACAAATGATATTTGTGGCTTTACTAGTGTTGACTTGAAGTTTGGAGCTGATTACTTCGGCATTATTATCTAGGGGAAGATTCAGATTTATAGTACTAATTTGTAATTGTGCTTTGTGGAGAATTGCTACTCCTCCTCCCTTTTTGGCTGTGCGGTCAAGTCTAATGATATTATACCCGGGTGGGGTAATTTCATTGTCTTTAATGGTAGGTTTTAGCCATGTTTCAGATAAACATAAGATATCAAATTGGTGGAGTTCTAGAAGGGCATGGACTTGAGTAATTTTATTACAAATGCTTCCTATATTGATATGAGCTATAGAGAGAGAGCTGGTAGGTGTGGTAGATGATAAAGAAGTAGCTTGATTTTGTTTTTTGATCATGGCCTCTCCCTACCACATTAACCCACACTACTAGAGACATATACAGAATGGCAATGTGAAGAGCTTCTACCAAGATGCCTGGGGGTACAGAATGACCTTGGCCATGCAGTCTGCCTATATGACTTGCCAATGATGTTTCACATGTTGAACATACTCTGTCAGAGGTCATCATGCACACCTCATAGAACACCTATCATATCATCATTATTGTAGGTATTGCCTGCCCCTTTATGATGGCCCTGCCCATTCACTGGGTCACAGAATTCACCAGCAAGCTTGAATGAGGGATGATACTCATGGCATGTATGACTATTGACACAACTTCCACCCCTGTTTACTCCACGCTGAGTAGTGCTTGCAGCAACAAAGAATGACTGTACCACAGGGGGAGATAACTCTTCTGTGTTAGACCTGTTTGTGACTTTATGTCTTGCTGTGTGTCTGAAGTAGATTCCACAGGAATGAAGGCTAAGTCCTCAGAATGGGGTGGAGATTTGGATGGCACATTTCCTATATCTAACACTTGACACCGTGACATCTGGCCATGCCAAAGTTTGGCTGCCATTGTCATGAGAGTCTGATTCATCTCTGACATCAGTTAGTGGTAAATACAGGATGGAGCAGCCTGGTAAAACATCACCTGTGAAGACACCAAAGGAAATTACTCAGAATAAGTAAGCAAGGTCCATCTGCCATAGTTGTTTTCTTTTAAAGGAACATATCACTTTTCATTTTTATCTTTTAATTCATTCTGTTTTTAACAAAGCTTATCATATGATTAAATTTGAATATATGTCTGCCTAAAAAAAAATCTGTTTTTTTTTTACTTACATTCAGAATTGAATCCAATTGTAACTTTCAGGTATATGTTTTGACTTATTTTGAGAAGAATACAGCATTACTGGAATATTTATTTTAACCAAGGTTGATGAACAATATAATTTGTGTTTAAAGTGTTACTGGAGGATGAACAGCATTCAAAAGACCAATTAACATCTGATTGTAAACTATTGTCAATAAGATCGGGTTAGAACAGAGGCTCTTTTGATGACATTATTACTGTGTATTTACACATAGCATCTTACATTAAGTGGATTAGCTTTAAATATCAGTTTATAATGTTAATAATAACACAAAGAATAGCTAAATAACTATGCACTACAGGACCTACAGGGGGATTCAGTAAACCCCACACAATAATGTTCTACTGTGTGCGCGTTACATGGTAGCAACAAGTTTTAGATTCTGGAAGCACAGTGTAGAGGCACGCACCCCCATCCAAACAAGGTAAATGCGGTGGCATGCTAATTACTACATAAGCAGCTGAACTGCATACTTTTGGAAAACAGACACAGAAAGGAGTCTATACAGACAGAATGTTAGGAGCTGCTGCTGCTTTAATTCATTTGCATGTGCTACATGCCGAAGGCTATGCTGCTGTTGCTGTCAATAGGCCTATGCCAAGAAGGAGAAGAGTTTTCAGGCCCCATTTAATTTTTTGCAGCCTACATGACTTGGAAATTTTAGACCACTACAAGGTGAATAGGGGCCTACTACAGGCACTCTGCAACCTCTGCCATCTTCAACACAGAGCCAGAGCCAACTGAGGGGAACCCATCCCAGTGGAGACAAAAGCATGTGCAGCTCTTAGAATCTTAGCTACAAGTACCTTTTCAAGATCTACTGGGGATATGTTGGGGGTGTTGCAGGCATCAGCATCCAGAATACTGAATGCTGTGCTCCAAAATGCCAGTGACCACATATATTTTCCCAGTAGCTCTGAGGAGATGGGCAGAAATATGCAGCAGTTGTACCATGTAGCACACTACCTTGAAATACTGGGTGCCATAGATTGCACACATATAGAACTTAAGGCACCACCCAGGGAACATGATAAGCTCTACATAAACAGAAAGGGCTACCATTTTATCAACTGCCAAGTTGTGTGTAATGCAAAGTGAATAATCTTGAACATGTGTGCTGGCATCCTTGGCAGTTACCATGATTCACTGTCACCTGGTTCTCAGCATTGGTGACGGGGGGGGGTCTCCATGGATTGACATGCCTGGGTGGTATACTCCTAGGTGTCCTAAAAGACAACAAAAGGATAATACACATAAGTATTATATAACTGCAAAATAACTGTTCCCAGATAAAACAGAAAAGGTAGCCACTCAGTATTACCCACTGGAGAAACATCAAACAGTCTAGAGATGTGAAATATGAACAACAGGCAGGATGCAAAACAAGGAAAATAACAACAGCAGCATATCATTGTTTGTGTCATAACAGTAACTCACCTTTGCTCACCCCCAAAAGAAGATTCTATCCTTGTTTGTACCATAACAGTAACTCAGCTTTGTCTCCCCCAAAGACTTGGCAGTTGACACATTTTGCTAACAAACTATCTTTGAAATGCTAAAACTGCTATCAAAAGAACTGTCCCTGAAATATTTGTACATATTTATTATTTATTTTCAAGAATCAACAATCACGTATACCTGTGAACTGGTTGGACAAACATGCCCATGGCATCGGTACACTTCTAACTAATGCATACAGAAAAAAAATTGTAAAAGCCTTTGCTCAGATTTTTCTTAAATACATTACAGCTTATGCAGTATGTAGCTGACAAAATGCAAGCATACCTTCTGAAGTTCAGTGATCCTCTGTGCAGATATATCCTGAAGAAATAGTGTATGTTCAGTACTCTCCACATAAACAATTCTCCTCACCATCAGTTTGTTTAGCTACACAGTTGCCTTTTTATATGGTGTAGATTCAGGGCTGTTAGCAGGGTGAAGATGCAAATGAGGTGTGAACTGATTATAATTGCTGAATCCCAAATACTTCGATCCATGTAGGAGATGTAAACATAGTACAGGCACTCCCTCAATGATTGCTTTTGATGGATTGCAACTGTGAATGATTACTGGCTGGGAGAAAGAAAACACAACAGCAATTTAGGCTGCCTTACATTCAGTGGGTGTGTTAGGTTAGATTTAAAATATGTTAGATGTAGGGTTGGAAATATAAGTAAGCAGCACACAATTCACAAGTTGTCAACTGCATATGTTATTTTCAGTTAATATCCTCTAACATTTTAAGGCCAGTGATGTAGAATGGCTTTTAGACTGCATGCCTCAGATTACTGGTCAGATAACTGAAGAACGACCAATTAACACAGAGAGGTAAGACAGAGCTGTATATTTGCAAGCAATAATCATAACAGGTTGTGTGATCACTAAGTGCACTACAACCAAAAATAATAAATGTACTAATAACAGTTGTATGGTTTCATATTACTGTAGGTGATGTTGCAGTTGGTTATGTAAAGAATGATTTTATTTCCTTGCTGCAGAGCTATTTGTGTAGCAAAGAGGGATAAGGCACCCATCCTGTGTTCTGAAGATTCACTGGAATGACAGTTCAAATCCAGATCTATGCAGACATATCTTATGTGAACCATCATTTTCTAATGAGTATGTCATAGATTGGGTTTTCCTCATTTCAAGTACTTGTCCTTTTTTTATTCCACTTCTGTCTTAGTTTTTGTATTTTTTTGGGGGCAGTGTTTGTGTGATAATGGCACTTAGTGCAGTCATGGGAAATGAAAGAGATGACTGGCAGGTTTGGCTCTGCGTATCTTGTTTGCACAAAACATGGCAGTCCGCAAACTGGACAACTAGACTACCCTGGAAGCAGACAGGACCCAGACAGCCAAAAATAGAAACCAGATATATTCACTTAATTCTGTTGGGCACCGTGTAAAACTGGTTAGTAGTGTTACATGTTGGTTAAAACAGACACTTTAAGAATGATTATTAAATTAGGGAATGTTATGTGTAACTAATTCTGTGGCAGCAGCTGTTAAGTGTAGGGCTGGAGTAGAGATTGTCCTGGGTTCTAGTACAGGGTGTGCAACCTTATTTTTTACTGTTCTGACATTGTAGTTTATAGCAATGAACTATAACATGAACAAGTGTTATTTCAACTGTCTTGTGGCAACAGGTGTAAATGTAAGATACCATACACATGGTCCTGGATTCTAATACAGGATATTCCATGATTTTTTGCTGTTGTTCCACTTCCTATTATACCCAATCTCAGTTATAATGATTTAGATAGGTTGGCTAATATTAATTATATGTATGAGGGATGACACACTATTATTGTGTTTTTTATTTATTATCAGACTTATTATCAGATGTATGACTGAGAATATACTGTGTACTATATTTCTGCAAGTATAATTCTGCTATCTGGACTTACATGGCCTTCACATTTGCTAAAGACACATACACAACTGCCTATATATCAAATAACCTTGTCAGGTCACACACATACATGTGTTATAGCTGATACTGTCACCTGCATTTATGTATGATGCCTGAGTATGTCTGAGCAGCACTTCTTCTGTGGAAAAAATGGAAAATCACCACTGTGGAAGTAAATGTTTTGTCCCCTATGTGTAGGTTTGAATCCCACAGTGTAAAAATCAATTTTCTCATTCCTTACAGCTTGGCACTGTCGCTCTCCTCCCACTATCGCACAAACACATAGGGTGGTGGTGTGCACTCCAGTAAACATGATAACTGGAATTTGCAGGAAAGTGTCAGTCTCCATGTCTTTATTTCCACTGGTAGATAGACATGGCAGATGATAGTGGAGAAGGAGCCAGGTTTAGGGCACAGATGTGTGGTGTCCAGGAGTCCAGGATATTCATTGAACTCCTAGTAAATCATCACAGCTACAAGCTTCTTCAGGGGGACTATTCTGGCTTCCAGTACAAGTCTGAGACTTGGGATAATTTAGCCCAGGCTTTATCCAGTGTCACCAGTATCCCACGCACTGGAGAGCAATGTAGGCATCACTTCAGTGACCTACAGAGATGGAAGAGGGATACACTCAACCTTTGGATTGAGGAGTTTAGGACTGAGAACATCCCATGTCTGTGTACATATCATCTCAAGAGAGTACTGGTAAGACTTAGAAAGCTGAATATAGGCAAGACAGTTATGCATAATGATCTCCCTTTTCTGTTCTGTTGTGTTATTTCCCCAGCTGCCAGTTATCAGAAGTGCAATGTCCAAGCCCACGGGGCTAGATTGGCTAGACTGAGGGAAGCAAGTGGTATGTATGCAGCAGAAGAGTAGGGCTGTTGTATCATTAAAAGTTAAAGATAGCTTTTCTGGTATTTTATAGAGTTGTTTCAAATTGAGCATGCATATCCCAACTGTACAAGCAAGTATCACATATTTTAAGAATGAGTTAAAAAAAATTCAGTACAGAAAACACATGTATTGCAGAATTTTATTGTATACCAAAGACACATAAAGGGTTGGTGAACTTGAGTAGCAGACCAATAGTGTCAGCTGAAAAATACTTTCTAAAGAATATATCTATCTTGTTGCATGAGTATTTAAAAACGTATGTGTTTGCTTTACCTTCATTTATTAAGGACAGCCAAGACTTTCTGTGTAAAATCAAAAAATAATTTTGGAATGATAACATGTATTCGCTTTGCCTAGATGTTAAGAGCCTGTATACTAACATAAGACATAATAATGGTATTGAAGCATTAGGATATTTCTTGGGTGATTCTCCACTGACCCCTTTTATAATAGAATTAACAGATTTCTGTTTAAAAATATTTTGTTTTCTGTTTAGCAGTGAAATTTACCATAAGTTGCAAGGTACTGCAATGGGGGCAGCTTTTGCCCCCATGTATGTAAATATCGTGATGGCAACGTTTGAAATGGAATATATATATATATATATATATATATATATATATATATATATATATATATACACATTCATTCTATAAAAATCAAGTAGTTCACTATTTTAGGTTTATAGATGACCTGATATTCTTATGTAATGGAAATAAAGATGAGGCTCAACCTTTTATAGATGACCTACATAATAATGTGTTTGGCATTAAATTTGATGGTATACAAATGGGTAAGAAAGTTACGTTTTTGGATATAGATATTAATGGCTTAGAAACAACAGTGCATATGATATTTGGCCAGAATAATGCCTTTATATATGGCACTAGTTGCCACCCAAACCATCTTATATCTGTATTGCCATATAATGAGCTTTTAAGACTTAACAGATTATGTAGTTCTAATGATGTTTTTGAAGGTGAACTACTTAAAACAGAAAATATGTTTATAAAGAGGGGGTATAATAAACAAACAGTGAAAGAATCCAAGAATAAGGTAAAGGAATATAGATATGAAACAACAAGTAGGCATAATAGTGCCTTGAAGAAAGGTGAAGCAAATAGAAATAATAATGAAATAAGAAGAGGTAAAAATAAGGAAGAAAAGTCAATAAGGGGTGATAGACAAGTTTATTTTGTAACAACTTTCAATGTTCTGATAGAAGCTATGGTTAGGGAAGTTAAAAAATACTGGAAAATGATAATTAATGATAAAGATTTGAAATATTTGTTAAAAAATCAGATACAAGTTTCTTATAGAAGAAGTAGAAACTTGGGTGATATGGTGGTACATAATTGTTTTATACCACCTGAAATTATAATATACCATAGTGTAAAGGATAAAAAATAGGAACCATGGTTTGTAATAAGTGATCAGTGTGTAGACATGTTGTGGCAACCTTTTCAAAATTAAATGGCATCAGATTCACCCCTAGAGATTTTTATACATGTGGTACAGAAGAAGTAGTTTATGCTCTCAGATGTAGTTGTAACCTATATTATATAGGAGAAACAGGGAGTGCTTTTAAACGTGTATGCAAGAACATATAAGGGACATTAAAAATTGCAAAATAGTCCTTTAGGACAAGAATTTATAACTGCACAAAGTGCTAAACCAGTATTTACAAGGATGCATTCTGGAAAAAAATGAAAGTTTCATTGGGTGAAGTTTCATGTATTAAAAAAATGTTGTTGAAAAAAGAAACCCTTTTTATTTTAAAGTATAATACTTTGGAACCTCATGGATTAAACAAGGAAGTAAATTGGAAATATGTAATTTAGTATATTAATGGATTGATTAATTGTTTAATTGATTAAGTAAGTATTCTGATTTTATATGTGTATATATACTAATGAAAATGTGAATTCATTTGTACTGATTGCAGGCTTGGTTCCGAAGTGTTAAGTTGGAATTAAACTGCTGTGACTGTTGCTTTGAGTCTTGTGTCTATGATTTTCTACTGTGGTATTTGTATTTTTGTTTTTATTTGTGGTATTTGTAAAAGCAAGTATGCATGCATTAGTCTATAGCACAAACCAATTGTAAGACTCCAATATTAGACTTTAGTCAGAGGTTGTGAGTTTGAATACCTCACTTCACAACTATATAATACCATTAGTTCCTCAATAATATTTACATTAAATTACAACCTTTACACAAGTGGAACAAATGCCCTGCTGTAAACTGTTATCTGTATAACTGGAACACATATATGTGCAATATATGCACATTTCAAGGATTACTCGCCACAATCTCTAGTGTACTGTGCATCTGTTAGGAGATGGTAGACTTAAATGTAAAAGTTAAGATAAAATAGAGTTGTATAATTTAATTACTTGTATTGCAGTTTTATAATTGTATTACTACTGATGATAAAGGGCACCCATAGTACTGGAAAAGGTTCTTATTGCTATGCATTTTTTAACTGCTATTTATGCTTTATTGCTAAATTCAATTCATCATTAATGTTATACTTTCCTATGTTTCCTAACACCCTCTCTTCTTTTCTTCTATTTTGACAACTCCTCTAATAATATCCTACCTTACTGCTCTATCCTAGCTACTCTGGCTTAGCAACTAACCTATAGTTATTTTCACTATTTTCTGTATGTCATTCTTTTTTATCTTTTTTTTTTTTTTCTTTCTTTCCCTCAATTTTCTCTTGTCTTTTACTGACTCTAAAACTAGTGGTTAACTCTTACAGTGTCACTCTCACCTAATATCACTTCACCCTTCCCTTCCTTTATATTCCTAGATTGTTGCCCCAAACAAACTCCTATCCCAAACACAGCTACACTTCAGTTCAGCTGAAGCTGTCTAGTAAAAAGCAATTGGTATGCTTCTGAAAACATCAAAATTAGCTAGAGTATGTTAATCAATTTACTATTTCTGTAACCATCTATTCAGGAATGATAGTTGCACATCACCAAACTGGACTCTGGCCTCTCCCCCCAGCTGATCTCTGGCACTCTACATCTTCCTTAGTCCATTCACTTCCCTGCTACCATATTCAACTACTATTCTGACTTTTTTTCCCTTATAGATCTAGCATTCCAGCTCAGCTACACAACTGTAGTCTCTGCAATTTCATCTCATTCCTTTCCACTCTCAGTTTACCTTTTTTTCAGTTATTACTTATCACATATTTCAAACTCTTACTGATTGTTTCTAAGTCAGCTGCTATCCTGTCTCGGTCCTGCCTGCTCCATTCATCCTCAATTTGCTTGGGCTCACTCCTCTCCCCTACCTTACCCAAAATTCCCACCCATCCCCACATACACTAAACTTATACTCTTACTGGACAAATCTCCTCCCTCTACACCTAACCACCAATCAACTCTCACCTCTCACTAACTAGCTCCACCTTTTCTTGTTAATAACCTTCAATCTAATCCTCTCCTTTCTCAGGTTAGCACCTCCTCTCTCCTAAAACTGCCTTCTACCTCTGACCTCACTCCACCTCCCCTTATCTACTTACAAACACTATACACCCTTTCCCCTAACCACCTTTCCTACCTCACTGCCTAGCAGAACAAAACTCTAACTATCCTTAAGCCACAGCACCTCAGCACCATATTGTAAGCTATCTAGTCGAGCTCTTTACATTTGACCCCCAGCCATCACTTAGCAGCTCACCTGCTCTTAGGAGCTTATCTACTCCTCTCTCCCTATTCTCTCTCTTATCTTACTTCCTCCACACATACCTGTTCTCCACCCACATAATTCTACACACCTACACCTCCACAGCTGTTCTACTCTCACACTTGACCTCCTTTCACACAACACTTACTTCCAAAAACATCACACCTACCCTAACTGACCCAACTTCTAACTTACTGATTCCATATTCCTTTGAAATTAACCCCTCACTATTCAATGACACTAATCCACTCATTCTCAAAATTAAGCTAGCCCTTCACCCATCTCACCCCCTAAAAAGCAGACCCAAATACCTAACCCTATGCTCCAGTATTCCTACTGTAAGACAAATCTCCAAAATACTATTCCTATCAAGGGACATCCACCCAACCCAGGTCCCCTCAGTAGTACCTCTCTTGACACGCTTCCCCCTTCCCCCAACTCCTCCTCCAAAATCTTAACACTATACTCCCTGCACATACACAGCAATCTCAATAAAGTTAATGAATTCCACTCTTGGATTGCCCAATACTTCCCTGACATAATAACTGTAACCAAAACATGGCTTAAACCCCACAGCACTGACAATGAAATCACTCCCTCTGCTTAACACAGCTTCCATATTGACAGGAATCATAAAAAGGTGGAGGAATAACTATACTCTATACCAGCCAACTTAACTTTTCTCCAGTCAGCATCTCTCTCTCCCCAAATTTCAATCAAGAGAGCTCTTAATAGCCAACTGCAAACTTAACACCAATAAAACACTTAAAGTTGCCACAAAGTATATTCCACCAGGCAATAATATTCCCTTACCTGAACAAATACTCCCTGGCTAACTCACTCCATACCTAACAAAACTATAATCCTAGGTGATGTCAACATTGTTTGGCAAACCCTCATCCCCTGGCTCCCCAAACTACCATAAAATCTTCATGGCTTCACTTAGTGCATCAGAACTCCAACTCACCGAAGTAAGCCAACTAACTCTGGCACTATCCATAATGAATCCTTGCCTCTAATCCTAACATTTTTCATATCCCCAACTCACTACCTGATTCTTTCAGTGACCACTCACCCATCTGCATCCAAAGAGTTATCCTACAACACTGTAAATCACACAAATGCAAAGACCATCACACACTCTCAAACTTCAACCCTGAAGTATTCAACAACATACTCTCCTCCATAAACTGGCCTTTTCTGCTCCACCTACCCCTTGATGAAGCCGTGCACAAATTCAACACCATGCTCCTTGAAATTCTTGGCTCCCTAGCTCACCCTAGAAAAGTTAGAAAAAAAATCTCATTCTGCACCATGGCTATGAAAACACACTCACTCTCTAATGCTGGAAAGAGACAAGGCTTGGAAATGCAAGCTAAAATTCAAAAGCCAGCCTATCCTCCAAAACTATAAAAATCTCTGTAATCTCACTAAAAAGCAGGTAATCATTGACAAGAAAAACTTCTATCAAAAACCCCAGTCCAGCCACCACAAAAATCCCCCAAACGTTTGGAAAAGTATAAATAAAATTCTTCACCCTGGAAGTCCTAGATTCCCTAATCCCTGTCTTAACAACACACCCCAGGAAACCGTCTCCATTCTTAACTCCTATTTCATTGAATCCATCACTAAATTAACCCACAGCTGCTACACCATTAATGTCCCCCTCCCACCTTCATCTCAAACGACTACTCTCTCACTCAAACCCATCCCCACTACCTACATAAAATCTCTTCTCAGCAAACTAAAACCATGCTCTCCCTCAGTCGACAACATACCCCCCCTTCCTAAAAATCACTGCTAGGTCTTTAGCTTACCCTGTTTCTATCCTAAATAACTGATCTATCCAAGAATCCTCTGTCCCCTCTCTCTGCAAACAATTTTATACTATTCCCATCCATAAGACAGGGCACTCCACTGACCTATGTAACTTCCACACCATAGCTATTCTATCGCCCCCTCTCGAAGTTACTAGAAAAATGTATTTATAAGCAACTACTGGACTTCCTCCTGCAGGAAATCTACTCCCACCTAGCATAGCTTCTATCTCAATCACATCACTAATACTGCTCTAACTACCTGTACGCAAAACATGGCGAAAGCCAGAGACAACAACAAACTTGTCTCCTGTCTATTATTAGACCCCTCCAAAGCCTTTGACACTGTCTCCCACCCACTGGTCCTTACCAAACTGGCTGACCTTAATACATCTAACCCTACCCTGATATGGTTTTCTAGCTACCTATTCAACAGGCAGCAATATGTCAAATGGCTCGATTCCTTCTCCTGCTTTCTCCTTATCTACACTGTCATTCCCCAGGGATCCATCCTTGGACCATTATTATTCAACACTTTCACCAACTGTCTTCATACCTCCTGTTTCCACTCCATTCTCATACAGTATGCTGATACTCCACTATCATCTCTGCCACTGACAATATATCTGACCTCCAGTCACTTACCCAAAGCTTCTTTCACTCTGTCGAAAATTGGCTTATTAGCAATCAGCTTATACTCAGTGCCCCCCCCCAAAAAAAAAAAAACTTCTATTGCTGCCTAAGTTCCTTTTTCATCATAAAACATCATTTACCATTACATCACTTAACACTGTCATAAATGTTGAAACACAAACTAAGCTACTGGGTGCAATCATAGACGACCAACTTAAATTTGATCTGCATGTACTAAACTGTATAAAGAAGACACATCAAAAACTTGAACTGCTTTACAGAAATAAAAAAATACCTGACAAATGACTCAAGACTTCCTCTTGCCTATGCCTATCTTCTTCCCGTTCTCCTCTATGCTTCCCTAATCTTGACCAACCTACAATCCTCTCTTAAGGCTAAGCTTGAACTAACCTACAACAAAGTTGCCAGGTTCATCTCTAACCAATCATACAACTCTCACCACTGCCTTTCTCTACTAACTCTACACTGGCTAGAACTCTGCCATCTACTCTTACTCCCCCATTGTCCCTGATTATCTCAATCCAAAACAAACCCTCCTCCTGCCCCACCATATCTTCCCTTACATCCCTATACACCCCATCCTGGCTGCTCTCTTTGGAGCTCTGATCAGTTCCTCCTAGCAACCAATAAGCCAAAAACAGCAATAGGACAACACTTATATAGCTATTCAGTTGTCCTAGCCTGGAGCAAACTACCACTCAACATTAGAACTTTGCCCCATACCCATAGCTTCAAAAAAAGTATTAAAAGAAGCTCTACTAAACTCCTGGATCTATTCAAGCCAAAAGCCCAGCTTAACATCTTCCGTTTACTAACTGTTTCTGTCTACTAACTACTTCTTCCAACTCTACTCATCTTAATACCACTCTATCCCCCTGATTACAGACTCACACTACTCTACACCTCGTTTGTCTACCTTATGTCTATTTAGTAACCCCCTTTTACTATTTTTGACATCTTCTTACCCACTTACTGAGACCCACCTCACATCAAACTACATAACTCAAATGGCTTTTATGTATTTGATCAAACTTTTAAGGTGTATTCTAGCTATTTAAAAAGTTGTGTGATTTCTGTCATCCTCTGTTTGCCAATTTTTTTGTAAATGTTTTGTATCTATTTCTGTATGGGGCTTTTCCCCCCAGGCCTCCGCTGAAAATGGGCTACCACTTAGTCAGATATACGCAGTCAACAAATGTCAAAATAAATAAATAAAATTAATACATTGTATGTCACATATGAAGGTACTGATCTTATCTTGTTCTTTTTTTCTCTCACCCCAACCCGTCTCTCTCTTTTATTTCCTTTATTATTAATTTATTTTATTTTATTATTTTATTTTATTCAGTTTTATAATGTTTTATATTTTTATTTTATATAATTTAATTTTATTTTCTTTCTTTTATTTTTTGTTATGTGTCATCAAAATGTGTCCATGTCATCCATGTGTACCACATCACTAAATGCTCCACAGCACAGCGAAGTAGGCCAACCCCATTGGATCAACCTGCCCCTCTCCACCAGCTGCAGCACTGATTCCCAGTACATCTGGGAGCCAGTCTGGCAGCACTGACCTTGCTGCCCCTGCACTACCTGCACCCTCAGGCAGTCCTAGCCTGGAGGCTGGTCCAAAGGTACCCTCTGGGAGCAGTGGCAGAGGTGGTGATTTCAATACCCATAGTGAGTTGCCAGGTATGGTGCATAGGGTGGTGCACTGCACTGTTGGTGCATGCCTACACTTACTGTGAGAGGCTGCTCTTTCTCGTTTTGTGTAGTTCTAGGAGGAGAAGGAGACATCAAGCACTCCAGCCACCAGCAAAGTGAGGTGACAGTGATAACAGTCCAGTGGGTGAGGACTTGATTTTCACTGTCTCCCAGCTTGATGCCCGTGGACTCAAGATGTCCCAACCCTCACCCCAAACATGGTGTCTGCATCCTTTTGTGTTCATCACCGTCCCTGTCTCTTGTCTGTCTGCAATTGCTTCCTCACCTACCCAACTTTCCTGACCCAGAAATACCTATGTCCTTTCCCCAACATTCCTCTCTTTCTGAAATAAAAATTAAATGGGCACCTGACCCCCCAAAAAAAAATTGTCCTCTACATAGCCCTTCATTTCACACGTGTCATCTTGATACATTTGATTTAGTCCAACATGATTATGTTATCACCCCTCTCACTGGAGGTGAAAGTACAAATTCAGCTAATATTTTGCACATATGTTCAGTTTATGCTGGTAAAGAAATGGATAGCTATGGTTCTCGTCTACTTCTTTCCTGCACATTCCTATCCTGCTTTCCTTTTGTTCTTCCCCCTGCTTGCTCCTCATTTCACCACTTTCCTATCTACACTGTTTAATCTGGTCAAAAAATAAAATCACACACAACACACATAAGTTGCTGGAAAAGCAATGGAACCCTTCACTTTTTGGCCTCCATGTTTGGACTGAGGTGTGCGGAGGTGTGGATCACTCATCAACATGCAGCAGCCATGAGCGGTGGCAAACTGCTGCTGTTACCTCCGTGTAATGCCGCTTAACACTGCTGCAACACATGTACTGTATGGAATTCATTTCATTGCATTATCACTCTGTAATTTAAAGTATTTAAAAGTATTAGATACACCTGGATTTGAACCCAGTACCACCTGGCCCTAAAAAAGGGAATGCATTAATGCATTAATACATGCTGCCAATCTGTTTCATAGACTCATTACTAGCTGTCAGACTTTAGCAGTGCGGCTCACGTTTGCACAATGCTTAGCTACGTGCAAAAATGTGTATCTTGCATGCCTAGGGATTATATTAAATCAGCAGACGCTTAAAATAGTGAATACTGATTTATCTACCCCTTTAGTAGCAAAAGCTGACAATCCTGAAGATGCAGAACAGTGATTTTTTTTTCCAGAGAAAAAAATCGCTGGGTCATTTTCGGGACTTTGCCATTTCTTGTTTTGAAGAGGTTTTTGTGGAACAGCGTTTTTTTTCCCTGGGAAAAAAATCGCTGTTCCATGTCTTTGAGATTGTTAGTTTTCATTCCTAAAGGGTTGATAAATCAGCGTTCGCTATTTTAAGCATTCGCTGATTTAACATAGACCCATGTGCCTATATACTTTGTCAACCACAGTGCAAACCTGCTGCTCAGTGCAATATGGAAATGTATATATTATTCTGTATTACTACTGCTTGCTGTCCTGCTCTTGTCTATGACATGAAATTACATGTGGAAACATTACAAACTGAGGGACCTATCTAACAATGTCACATCTTTACAATACATTCATGTTTGCCACCCCCTTCAAGCACTGTAACCCTGGTGTCTCAGTACTTTTTCCACACATATATCACCTACACTACAAAATGTAATATCAAATATTGTGTCATGTGCAATGCACATCAATCTGGTAACATGCAGACCTACAACTATTGACTCATATGCCTACAAACCCTTATCTGCAAAGCAAGGGAAAGAATCACCTTGGACCTTATCCACAGGGACATACCTGAACTTCAACATACTTGACCTGAACCCTTTTTTTTGTCAAGGGTAGATCTTGCTTATTGAACCTTGTGGACTTCTTTGATATGTGAAGTTATCTAAGGCCTTTGACACTATCCTCCACTCATGTCTCATAGTGAAGATCTCCCATATGGAAATTAAGCCATACAGTAGTAGATGGATAGCCAACTGGCTCACAGACAGAACACACAGTCTCACAGTTGGAAACTGCACTTCCACCACTAGCCGCTTACCATTAGAATACCACAAGGATCTCTGCTGGGCCCTCAACTGTTTACAAGCTACTTCCCTAAAGCATAGGCCTGTGGTTTAACAAGATTGCAGATGACTGTTAACTAGACACACTCATATAGAGTCTCCCAATGATGGTAACATATGACAGAAGGGGCTAACATGCACAAATGCTTGCTGCCAAACTCATGGACTGAACCTTAAAGCATACACTGCCTCATTGTCCCCTTTAGCAATGAAGTACCCCTGCTAATTATGATATACATAGCACCCCTCTAAGTTCAAACACAGCATTGTGAGACTTGGAAATACATGTTTATAGCTATCTACACTTTCATCACTGTGTCCATAGTGATGACACAGTGACATCAACCTTATGTTGATCAGGATCAAATGCAGGAATGGTTAAGGAGAGGTGAATTCAAACCAAAATATGGAAAGTTAATATTGGCAGCCCAAGAGAGTGGACTATGTACACATTGGTTTACAAAGTCCATTGAAAATGTGGGAGAAACAGACAAATGGTGGTTTTGTAAAACAGAATTGGAAAGAGTTGCACACATTGTTGCTGGTTGTGATATACTAATGGCAGAAGGACTGTATACTGAAAGGCATAATAATGTGGCAAGACTATTGTACTAGGGATTATGTTAACATTATAACATTAAAGTAGCTGAAAAACACTGGAAACATGAGATACAAAGCATCATAGAAGATGATGAAGTCTACATCACATGGGATCACCCATTACCAACAGTTCAAAAGATAGATGCCAGAAAACCAGATATAGTGGTCCATGAAAAGAAGACAAAAGTAACATTGATCATTGAAATCGCTACAGCCAGTGACTGCAGTATTTTGCATACGTAGAGACACAAAGTCATAACATATCAGGATTTGCAGGCAGAAATGAGAGTAATGTGGAAGTAAGACACCCAGACAGTTCCAATAGTAGTAGGAGCAATGGGTCTTATAAAAAAAAATCTAAAATCATATTTAGATATGTTATTGATACATGTAACTCCATTCAAATTGTAGAAGGAGTCATTACTGGGCATATTGGGGGTGCTGCGAAGATCACTGCTGGCTGATATCAAAGATTAAAACAATACTAATTTCATGAACTTGTATCACACTTTGACTTAGGAATGGGGTCCATTTCCATTATGGTATTAGAAACCCAAACAATTTGGAGAAATCAAAAAGTGACACACACATTCTGCATTACGCACCTTATATGTATGGACATCACATCCATGACCAAGGTGGTCCAACTTCTGCTGTAATTTATCCTTATCAGACTACTAATTGACTACAATGCTCCCTTCTGTTTGTACCTCACCAGACACTTGCAGCAGTAGGAGAAAACTCAGGTTTGTGCCTGGGAGAATCCAGGGCCTCCAGACATGACATTCATGGAAAGAGCTGTCACTGTACTCAGTATTACGCAGGCTGCTGAGAGGTGAACTATGCCTGGCCTGCAGAGCAGTTTCAGACCATGCCCTACTGGAAATTCTGAACATCTGTAAATCAAATGGGACAATAATAACTTGCACCAGGATTCTGAATCTAGCCTGAGACGTCAACAGAACATGCTGGGGAGACAGATATACTACCCAGCGATTCACACTCCTCTGTAACTGGCTCCAACTGCATGTGAAGCAGTGCTCCTCAATGATCCTGTTGAAGTGCAACCTTGAGTACTGGTTGGGTGATTGTAAAGTCACCTCTGGGGTTGGACTTATGTCCCTCATAGACAGGGCCTGTTGGTGCTGCTCAGAAAATCACTCTGCTAACAACGACCACCTAACTATGATCAATAATTTTACACAGCTAAGCTTCTAAACACCCTAGGGCCATTAGACTAGTAGCCTCCTATGAACCTGTGAAGCTAAGAACCTATACAGGCCTTGTCTCCCATATGCCCTACTGATGTCATCTACTATAAGTTCACCTGCACTCTTGTAAATGTCAGACTTGTGCCACAGCACTTGGGTAAAGTACTGAGTTCTGTAGTCTGTGTACTAGATAGGTAAGAGTTCTGTTCTCACTGCAGCCAAATGTGTGTGTGTGTGTGTGTGTGTGTGTGTGTGTGTGTGTCCTTGATTGACATTACAGAGAGCAGTTTTACATCAGCATGTGGGACATTGTTATTACCATATTCTCCTCAAGAGACACTGCTGATGTCATCAGCTATATCAGATTTTTGGATTTGCAGTACTTCCACCAGGGCAGGGTCATACACTGGTCTGGAGGCCAGGCAGACATCACCTCATCCTGTACCAGACAGATTACAGTGACATGGCTTTTAATCTATCCACCTGCAGCATGGCATGGTTTGTATGCCCTGTATTATCGGCTCAGAAAGCCCTGTGGTGTCTCCAGCTGCTGCACATGTCTAGGGAGGTACATGAAAAAGAGATTATATTTTATTACTGTTCTGATGAATCTGATTGCAGTGCTGTCATACAATCCTAAGATATGAATATGATGGCATGACGTATGATGTACACAACATAGACTTTCAATAGCAGTGTCCACACTTGGTGGTTGAGGTTCAGAGTGCTATCTATACGTGTTCCCAGTGCTTGCATAACTAGGTGTCAGCATAGTAGGACTGTTGTCAATGCTGTGATTAACATGGAATACCACTTTTCAGACAGTCAACATAAAAAAGATACCTGTCTGCATTTATTTGTAGATTGTGTGCCTTTGTCACCAATCATTTGTCTGTGTTAACTCCTCCTGTACTATATTATCGTCATAGGTGGAATCAATGGTTATATGCAAGAATCAGCAAACATGGTAAGCCAAAGGCCAGATACTTTAGCCTGAAATGGCAAGAAATATAGCCCAAACAGTGAATGACCAAGCACAAATCCCTGGGGTTTGCCAGTGGTGACAGCACTACTGGTGCAGGTTAATTCACCAGCTTTCACAGTATGTGTCCTGTCAGTGAGTCAGTTGGTTACCCATCTACTGATGTATAGGTTAATCCCCAGCTGGGAGGGTTTCTCAATAATACCTGCATGGTGGATTGTGTCAAAACCCTAGGCCAGATCACAATAAGCAGTATGCACTGTCTTACCTTCATCTAGGCGTATCACACAGAAACAATGACCTGTGACTCAGCATATACACCTTCCAGGTAGGTTTAATACATAGTTCAACACACCCTCCACACAGGCTATGTTCCCACACAAGGGTGTACATCAACATGCATCAGTCTGAGTTGGGGGGACAGCACCTGATGCGTGCATGTATAGAGACATCCTAACTCTCCTCAAATGTGAGGTAGACCAACATGTCATCATGGACTTCTTTTACATGTACACTAGTAATATTCCAGGTGTGTGCAACAGACCTGTGTGAGTTGTTAATGCTTCAGCATGTCTGCTCCATCTGATAGATGTCCTCAAAGAGGTCATCAAGGGCATGCATAATGACAACAGTATCATCTTGTGGAACTTGATAGGTCAAGACATTTGACACAAATCCACACTGAGGTATTCAATTAACACTGTCATATGTTGGCATTAACAGCTATGTCACCAAATGGATAGACCAGTGTATCACATACGTGGCATCTCACTATGTTGAAATGTGTGATGTAACCTATATCTCAGGTCCAGTGATCAGGTTCGTACATCAGGGCTGTCTACTAGGCTCTTTTCTGTCCATTAGTTAAGTGATGGACATCATAGATGACATACACATGCTGTGTCAAAACAGCTGCCTGCAGGACTATAGACTGTGGGCAATCATTGACTCCAGTTGTGATATTAGTATAATACAAGCAGTATCAACACATACCAAAAACTTCTGCCACAGCCATGACAATACCTACATTGACAAGAAACGTGGGGGGATTTGTTAATTTAGGAAACAAACACACCACCCAAGTATAATGTGGGCATTATATCCTAGAATTAGACCAGTCGGTATGTGACCTGTGTCCTGGGGTAGATGGTAAGTGGTACATCCATCAGCATATGGTCACAGTGCTGACTACTTCCTTGAATGTAACACAAGTACTGGATATGTGAAGGACATCCAAATCAGAGGCCATAATACTTTCATGGTTTCCAACCTTCATCACACCAGTAACTGTATACAGTGCACTCTTCATTTACCTCCCTGTAAATCTTCCAATGATGTATAACTGAAGTATACCACCTTTGTTACAGTGAGCTGTCATATAGCTTATTGGCCATACCTAGGTATTCTTTCTGTGGAATATACATACTGTCTGATGGTGCAGAACACCAATGAAGTTGTTACACCAGATGCATGTGCGCTACCTGTTCTGCTTATACACACACTACATACATAAGTGTTTGACAATATCAATGTCATGTATATAATTCTTGACAGTGGGGATTGTGCCATATGTACGTACCATGCACACAGGGCAGCTAGCCTTTATTACCCATACTGTTGCAAACAGGTACAGCAGTGTCCCTCCTAAGACCTCCAGCAAATGTTACAGTGCCAGGACAGTGTGAGTGGTTACCCTCATACAGTGCGAATGTATCATAATAGTTGTTCAAGTGTGTCTGTGCAGACTCAACTCATATCACTCTAAATCACATATGTTATGTCAGAGGAATTGGATTACTGGTGTTATTATTCTGATACTGTCCATAATTTTGGGTAGTTCTTGTAATGTTTTCCATGAGCCTTTACCTGTGCACACCTTGGTGGAGAACTCTGCTGAGCGTACAGTCATATTCAGGCATACCAGTTTGCACAGCTTTACAATATGCACCCTACACCAATTGTATGTCAGATCCCTGATCGATGTCCTCTGCATTATTCATCTAAGGATGCTTATCTCACACAGACATCCTCCTCATTGTTATGTCACCTTGTGTGACAGTCACATAAAACACATTTTCACTGTACAATCTCTACTGTGCCATACAGATATATGATTGACGTTGCTGCTGCAACCATTTTCCATTGACAAGCCCACATCTGCTGTATATTAGGTAGTTTTACATGTACTGTTTCCTTGTGTTCCTTCCTACAATTCATCTATGTGTCCCTATTCAGTACACACTTCCCTATTCGTTTTACATGACAGTCCATCTCCTGTTACAGATTATTTATCATTTACACAGCTTCAGTACAGAATGCCAGGAATGGGATATCACAATACTCTGCACTGTAAGTAGACTGTCTTGTACTGTGCTTGGACCTTATTCTTTGCACTCATACCTCTTAACTACGCAAATATTCCCAGGATGTGCAGATGTTTTACTTATCAAATTTGTGGTTTTCCGCCATATCACTGGGATGATCTTAGGACTGATGTAAGTCAATATTACATGCATTTAGGTTCATACATCTCAGCTGTCCTGATTTATGCAAAGTGTCCAGTTTTTGTCTCATATTTTTGATCATTTCCTCATAACATTTTGGTTTTCTGGCAAATCACTGGCATGTCATTGCGGATTGAAGTCAGAAACTGATGATGGACATTTGAGTTTCAAACTTCATGCTCTTCAGAAAGGTCATGCTACTGTACAACCTATTCTATCATCTTTATCAGTTTGGAAGAGCAGTATTAAAAATGTATCCCTATTTTTGGGCCTTTGTCCCCCTATTATGCATGGCTTTGTCCAGATTTCTTGCTCTAAGAGGTTGAGAGATATGTCTTTGTTTCATTCTAACACATTTCTATGTGACATCTATGTCAGATATGTCCCTATTTCTGGTTAATTGTCCCTGCATTATGTTGGCCTTTGTGCAGAGGTGTTGCACTAACAGAGTGACAACTATCTGTGAAATCCTGGTGATCATTGTGGCATTCTGCACAAATCTGTGGACCTTAGGTGCTCTGCTTTAAATAGAATTGATATCCTTGTTTGCTTACATGGTTTCCTGACCAGCAACACTGTTACCAGCCATGAAAACTAGCTTAGACATGTGGAATTAATATGCACTGTGCACTGCTGCTTGCCGCACACCACCGCACAAACATGCAAACTCCGTGTAGGCTTCGCAAGGAGTCTGCATGGAGTTTTTTTGAATCCCAAGGCTAATTTCACAAGGTTTTATAGTTGCATGTGATTACTGTCACAACTATTTTCAAATAAATATTTAAATCTATACAAAACATTTTGTGTAAACTGCTTTAAGTATAGCTATTCAACATATACTAAATACAAAATCAGAGAATACACTGGAAAATTGTGTGTATATCAGTATAAGAAAAATTTACCGCTTTGACTGACATATGTCAGAATGGCTGGATGATTTTCTTAAAACACTGAACATATAACTAATTCAGAAAATGCAAACAAAGATGTAAATGAAACTGCTCCAATATGTGGATCAGTGAATACTCCAGAAAGAATTAGAAGAAATTATTGGCATGCTAAAAGTCTAAATAGGTACCACCTATATAGTAATAAAAAGAAGATTATAAGAATAAATACACCAAAGAATAAAGAACATTACATGTATAAACAAGAGAAGATGTCACCTCTTAAAGGGAAAAGAGAAAATTACTTAGCAATATGAATAACACAACTAAAACATATTAGAATTGAAGGGACAAGCTCATTACTATATTTGCAGGAAGATACATTGATTATAGACTCTGTCTGACAGGGAACAGAAGTGTTTTATTAAACAATGTAACTGATGAAACAGAACAAATAGAATCAGGACATACTGTACATCAAAACAGGTTAGAGTTCCCCAAACAGGAGTAAGAGATCATCAATCAAACAATGAAACAGAACTGAAGAGGTAAAACAACTAGAAGGGGTAGCTACAGAATATTAAAACATATACCCCATAGTTATTGTTTAAAAGAGGCTGAATCATTTAGTTTCCTGTGACTCTCAGCATATTCACCCAATATAAGTGCTTATTATGGCAGCAACAAATTCTAATTTGGAAAATCTAGATAGAAAAAGAATTAATAAAAAAGAGAAGTCATGTTCACAAGGAGAATAATATACTTTAGATGGTAGAAATACTAGGAAGAGTCAAGTAATGAAAGAAAATAATACATTGAACATATGCTCTGAGAGGGTGCTTAAAAAGATTAAAAACAAGATAAGATAATATCAAAAAGAAAGAAAAATAACGGAAAGGTAAGAACTCATTAATCTGATAAGAAAATGGGAAATATCGCCCCTAGTAAAGCAGTCCAGTCTGTAGTGATATATAAGGCAAAAATAGCAGAAGAAAAAGAGAATACTTAGCTGATTTATTAAATTGGGTGATTAATTAAAGTAAAATGGTTGCAGAAAACACAAAGTTATTAAAAGTTATTGACTCCCATGTATGTCATCAAGTTGGAGTTGTTAAATACTTAAGCTATACCTTGATGAGAATAGTGAAGTACTTAAGAATCATTTTGTCAAAACAGGAAACTCATCTGACTCTGTTACTAAACAAATAACCTATTTAGAACTGTACGTGTCTCATAGTCTTGGTTGGACAGGTAAGTGGGTCTTTATTTGGCTATTGAAAACATAAACCCTCGAACAACTAAATATCATATAGAAACCATTGTTACTGAGAATTACCGAACATCAGTAACAGCAAAAAAAATTCATCAAATGGCCATAGTTGGCCAACATCACAAATGCAACCAACCAAGGTGGGGGGCTTTGCCATCCACATCCCCCAATGTGGGGGGGTGCCCCCAACAGCCCCCTAACTATGTATACCAACTCCAAGAATGCACTACAGTGGGGAATAGAGCAAATTTAAAAGGTTTCCTTCACTTAACTTATCCTGATTGTTGGCCAACTATGGCCATTCAATGATTTTTTTTCTGTTACTGATGTTCAGTAATGTTCAATAACAATGTTTTCTATACAATATTTAGCTGTTCCAGGGTTTGTGTTTTCTATAGCTAAACATAGATCCCAGGGTAGCCATATGTAGCATTAAAAACACTTGCTTCATGGTACCTAATTGTATTTCAGGATACTTAATTAGAAAAATATAACAACTGTTCCATCACTTGAGATTAATGTTTAATGAAATTATAAGAATAAGTATTGTCTCAGAAGATTAGATGAAATTTTACATGGTTACAATTCACAAGGTCTGTAATAAATAAAAATATCTTTAGTTATTATTGTAACGCTGACTCCAACGTTGTCTGCTAAAACATCTTATGAAGGAAAATAAGAATGGGTCTGAAATTGATGTAATGCGATATGACTTCATCAAAGGACATTCCACACTGGGATGTCAAACAAGACTCTATGACAATATTTCTAAATTAATGAATCAGAGTGAGAGTTGTATAGTGGTATATTTAGACATCTCAGAAGTTTTTGATATAAGTAAATGCAACTATTTAATAAAAAGGTTATGTGCTTTACAGGTAAACCCAAGCATAATCAAATTAATAGAGATGGCTGACTAACAGGAAGTAGGTTGTTATAATTTAGGGCACAGTTTCATCATGGAAGAAAACTAAAGTTGGGGTAAATTCTGGTTCCAATACTCTTCAGCTAATTCTTTTCTGATATCCCAAAATCTATGAAATACCATCTTTGTAAATATGCCGATGACTGGAAGATAAGAATAGAACTCATTAAAGATGAAGACCTGGTAGAGCGTAATAGCTAACTTGAATTAAAACATGACTTTCAGGGATTAATCTAAAATTTAACACTGATAAGAATTTAAAATTAGCATGGATCAGCAGATCTTTGTAACAACTGAGTATATAAAGAATCTGGGCATGATTATCAACATTCTAACCATATGATCTTATTAATGGAACCCTCTACAAGGCCCTTGTAAGAAAATTTCCAGAATACAGCTTGAGTTTATGTACTATATCACTATTGTGCTTTGGCTTATTGGAGAGAATACAGTGTAGGTTTACCAAAATAATTAAATATATGGAAAAAAACTATGTTATGGAAATATACTAAAGAAATTGAATCTATTTAGTATTTGATAAAGGCAACTGAGATATAAGTTCTGTATAGCCTTTAGAGCAATAAATGAATCTAGAGTCAGTGAGTGAGTGAAGACTTAGGTCTATCTCTAATACTTCACCAAAAACAAGTGTAAGGGTCCATTATATGGATCAAAATAAATCAAACATCAACAAGGACTATTTTATTACACTATCAGTTCCACATTCATGGAGTAATTTCATCTACAAAACAAAGTATGCAAATACTTTGTGCTCTTTTAACTCATTACATTTGACTGACACCTCCAGGTGCACCTGCAGTTACCTCCTACCTTCTCTAGGTGTCAAATGTTGCTTGTTCATATTTGCATTAATAATTCCAAAACCATACTGTGTACAAGGTTTTAAAATATTTCATCTTAAAGCTTGCACAATGGCAAACAACTGCATTAATAACTGACCTCCTTCTAGCCCAGCTAAAGAGATATTAACTGATGTTTTTATAATATTAATTTATACAGATGTAATTTTCACATTTCTCCAAATATCTCAACAACCAAGTAGCACAAACAAAATTGCTCAGCCTCACATGAATTCTCTCAGCTAGATGAATAAAATGTTCCTGACAGTATGTGTAACTTGAGTGATTGCTGAGATATTTGTAAGTTGTTTACAAAATATTACAAATGTAATAGTTATTGTGTTTACTGCAACTTATACAATTCAGTTTAAGACATAGGACCTAATGAATGCTACCACAATAAAAATAGTTTGTGCTGAAGAGTTTGCAATTAATGCTTCTTTTATCATCCCTATGGTTCCTGATATATGAACATTTGTTTGAAATAAGAGGACATAATTTGATTTTGTCAAAAAGCTTAGGCCCTACCCGTTGGAAGTTACAGTGCAAACCTCCTGAGCTCCATTGGAGTGAATGAGTTAAGAGTTATTTGGATGATTCTACAGAAGACAAAAACATTGTTTGGTATAAGAGAAGCTACTTTATTAGAAGGTGTACTGAACAGAATGCAGCTAAACAACTACATATCAACTTATTATGCCACTCCAGTGGTGTAAATGGATAATACCCTGACTGTAGCTCAGCCATCTCAGGTTTGATTCGCTGCTTGGGTTACTGATGGAACAGCAGTGAGGGATAGGCATTGCTATCCATGGTGGGGTAGACAGTCCTGTGGGTATCTTCCACTTCAATCTCTGGTGGAGGCTAGAGATGGCACACTGGGGGGCATGTCCATAAGAAGGGAATAGGGTAGGGATGTGGCTGAGCTACTGCTGAGGTGGAGAGATGCTCTGCATATCATATAATTTCACTTCTGTCCCTCAGGCAAACCACAAAGGGCTGCAGATGGGAGGGAGAAACAAGGGGTAGGCCAACAAACTGAACCTCCCTGAATGGATTTTGGCTAGAGCAACCCCCCCAGATGTCCTTTCTGCCTTGGCCACTGGCAACACTGATGTCCTTGCTGGTTCTGATTATGGGCATTGGACTAGGGGTTGAGCTGAATGCCAGCAGACCCAGCAAGGATCTGGGAAATGGGACAATTGTCAAAATGAAAGAAAGGGAAAAATAGCAAAATAAATAAATAAACATATGAACTTCATACACAATGAATGAAAGAATATGATTGCCTTTAGTGGTAGGATGTAATAATAAATAGCATGCTTATTAAGTCTTGTCGCTTGAAGCCCTAATAGTTGTATGAAACAAAGTGATACTGCATTTAATCTGTACTATACCACATATATACCTGGTATGCAGATACATATTCTCATGAAAACATACACATGAGGCAACTCTGATAGAGATTCAAAGAGGGCAGTGATGTTCATTTCCTATATCCAGCAATCTGCTGTGGCCTATGGATAATTCAAAACCTTCCTACAGAGAGGCAAGGAGCTCTTCTGTCTCTGATAAATATGGTTCAGTTTATAGGCCATCTCCCATTACCATTAAGTTTCTTGCTAGGTAGGCAACACTGATCATGTTTGGGGTCCAGCATTTGACTTGCTCATAATTTCTGCCTTCGCCACTGACAACACTGATGTCATTTACAGAATCTCGCTAGGATTGGTTGCAAAAGTGGCAGTCAGAATTCTCATAACTGATCATGTACTGACCATAGAGCTAGAACACATGCTGAAAAATGTAATTATCTGCATGGGGGAACTTGCATTTTGTCTTTTTGTTCACATCAAAGTGCAGAAGGAAAAGGAAAATGTATGCAAGGATGAACACATCAGTGGCTGTCATAAACGCCCAATACAGTTCTTGAATTCCCTCTGTGGTGCAGGTGTGAGGTATTAATGTATCTCACTGGGCTGTGGCACATGCATAGTGCATACCCTTGGGTATGGTTTGTGCTCTTCTTGTACTGAGCCCCACCACCATCAAAAAAAAAGTCAGTTTAGAAATGCTAATTGAAGCCTGTTTGGCATTTACAAGAAAAGGCCTGATACAATACTCCACATCTGACAACCATCACAGTTACAACTGCCACTGGCTGATCTTCCTCAGTCTGTGGCTTTGTCAGATTGAGGGAATACCCGTGGATGGCTGAATTATGCAGATACATATAGGCAAGTGCACTGTTTGCAAGTATAAACAGTGCATCAAGTGACACAGTAGCTACCTTTTTAAATTGGAGGAAAAGGTGTGCTTCTGTTCCAGGTTATGTCATGAAGTTGCATGTGTGGGAGTGTGTGTGTGTGTACATATATATATATATATATATATATATATATATATATATATATATATATATATATATATATATATATATGTATATATATATATATATATATATATATATATATATATATATATATATATACAACTTGCCCCCCCATAACTTTCAACTGTAAAGATTTTTGCAGAATGTCCAGATTAGTGGCTCACGTTTTGGCCTGTTCCTCATAAAATTTGTGATTTTCTGGCAAATCACTGGGATAATCTGAGGATTGACATCACTAAATAATGACATATATTTGAGTTTCAGACTTCAATCCTTCAGAAAATGTATGTTAAAACAAGCCCTGTATCTCTAACAACTTTCTAAGTTTATAAGAGCAATATTTAAAGAATGTCCTTATTTTTGGGCCTTTGTCCCACATTTTGCTGGGCTTTGCCCAGATTGCTTGTGCTAAGAGGTTGAGAGGTATGACCACCCCCCCCCCAAAAAAAAAAAAAAAACTATGTTAACACTCATTCCTGGGTCCTCACCCCTCAGGATCCATATTAATCCTCGTTCCTAGATTCATATTGGTAGAGGATTCAGTATTTCAGATTTCTAGACATTGTGGTAAGCAGCATTTTGGTCTTTCTATATCATAGTCTTGGGATTATGATTTTCAAGATTGTTGACTTCAAATGGGGTCATACAGGTGGGTGATGCAAAATGCACTCTCACTGCAGTTTATTTTGGAGGAATACACACACAATCTGTATTTCAGCTAACGTTAAGCAACCATAGCACATATCTTTAACCAGTATTAACATCTCCCTTCCACATTGCTGTCCTGCTGTGCTCCCTCATGTAGGTGTATGCAGCAGAAATATGTACATAATTCCCTTCCCCCCCTTGAAAAAAGACACTATATACACTGACATTGCAGAACCAAGTTTGAGAATGGTATTATAATAGTCATGGCCTACATGGTAAGAAATGTTAGGAACCTGTATATGGCTTCATACAACAGAAACAATACACAGCTCACACCTGCACAATTGCATTACAACAGTAGATACATTCACAAGGCCACATATTCATTATAACAAATTCTGTGAAATGTACTGCAGTACTGTGTCTACATTTGCACCTTTCTGTAACAAGGTACATCCCTGATGCTTGACAGTAGTAATAGCAGAACACTTCATAGTAGTTTATGTGACTCTGCTCCTCTAAGTTACATTAATAAGCATTTCAGTGAACATAACAGCAAAGCAGGTTATGAATGCACTTTATCTGGGAAAGGGAAGATGTAATGACAAGTTCTGAGGTGCACACTAACCTTGTAAGTAAGTAGCCCTCAGTACAGTAACTGCGGCAATGTAGGAGATTGCCTGCCTATTATTTTCTGTAGCAGATTGCCTGGCTATTAACTTCTGTAGCATGATGAAGCTCTTACAGGTGATGGGCTTAAATTTCATAAATTCAAAGCTTGCAGCACGTCATTTATGTTAGCAAGGTACTAACCAATAAATGTTCCCAAACAGCTGTTTGTACACGTAATGGCTATGGGCCAAGTCATGCTAAGAGGCTTTCTCCATTTCATGCACCTTCATGATTACCTGCAAGCTGCATGCACGAGCAGGCATAGGTAGGTCAGTGACCTTTATGGGGATATCAAAAAAAGTAGTTCATTTTGTATACTATGGAAGGTGCTAAGGAGCTAGACTGTTATAATCAGGCAACATACTCCTAGCAGACATGTTCAGTACAGATGTTCACACCTTAGCAGTACTCAGTCACTCCAACAATGGGTGTGCTACATAAACATCACAATACGACCACTATTGTGCATAGGATGTGCCAAGAAAAGAAACAGGCATGACTGTGAGAGGACTGCCATAGTACTCTAGAATACATTTGGAAGAAGAAGAGGGCAGTAGCTAAGTGGGATAAGTTGATTCTCCTCATAGAATAAGATGGTTACGATTTCCTGATTTGAAGTGATACTTTAAAGCTACATAGTTAAGACTCATATACATAACAAAAGAGAAGATTATAAATCAAAGTGGAAAGGGTTGTTGATGAAATGGTGGTGGGAGGTTAGGAATAGAATAGAATTTTCAATAAACTTCTTTAAAGCAAATAACAACCATACAGATTATTATATTCATAAGCATCTAACAAGATTATTATATTCATAAAGTAGCAGAAAGCATTATAATAACTAAGCCAATGTGAGAATGGCGAAAGGAGATTTTACTAACAGAGAAGACTGCAAGTAAGGGTATAGAAAATTGATAAGGGGGCTGGAATTTGCTGGAATAAAATTAGCAAACGCGCCAACATACTGGGGCAAAAAACTTTGGAAGGAAAGATAATAGAGTAGAAGAGGCCAAGCATAAGTTTGGACTGCATGTAAGACACGACCTTCCTTACCAGGGATTGCTAACAGATTATAGGCAAAGATAGGGGGACTGGGTAGGGCTTAGTGAAAGACCAGCTCTGCTAGATGTTTTACTTTTGACTAGAACAGAAGATGCTGTTATAAAAAAGAATAATTAGTAAGGCATATAAAATAGGTTCATATGTTCATAGGAGGTTACAGAGCTAATGGCTCTAGGGCCTTTACAAGCCTTGCCATGTTATACCCATGTTCCTTAACTGACCTTCACAGAACAAGTCTATGATCAGCACCAACTGCCCCTGTCCATGAGGGACATAGGTGCCACCCCTGTGGTAAATTTACAGTCTCACGTTCAGTTGTCTAAGTTGTACTTGAATAGGGTCATTGAGGAGTTTTGCTTCATGTGAATTGGAAGTTTAATCCAGAGAAGCATCAGTCTCTGGGAAATATATCTTGTCTCTCCAGCATGTTCTGTTAATTTTACAGGCTAAGCTGAGATCCCTGAAGCAAGTGGCTGTTGTCCGTATGATTTGCAGGTGTGCAGCATTTGCATTAGGGCAGGGTCAGAGACTGCTCTGTAGGCCAGACACATCACCTCTCAGCAGCCTGTATGATACAGAGTACAGTGACAGGGCTTTCAGTCTTTCCATGTAGGTCATGTTTTGGAGGTCCTGAATTTTCTTGGTGAGAAACCTCAGTGGTCTGTCCAGCTGCTGCAGGTGTCTGGTGAGGTACATGCAAAGGGAGCATTGTACTCTATTAGTGGTCTGATGAGAGTTGAGCACAGAGGAGTTATAACATCCTTAGTCTTGGATGAAATGTCCTTACTAATGAGATGCTCAATGTAGAAGGCTTTCCTTGCCACTGTGGACACATGGTGATCGAAGTTTAGATTGTTATCAACCTGTGTTCCCAAATCTCGCACCACTGGGTTTAAGCTTATGGGGGTGCTGTCATTATTGTAATTTGCAGGGACTTCCTCTTTGCCAAAGGGGATAATAATGCACTTCCCTGTGTTTAGTTTTAGTCAGTGGCTTTAGCACCAGTCATTTGTTTGTGCAAGCCCCTTTTGTAATATGTTAACATCATTTGGGCACTCAATGATTGCACCCAGTTTCCAATCATCAGTGAACTAGGTAAGCCACAGGTCATCTACTTTCACCTGGACTTCTGAAAAATAGATTTCAAACAGTAGGGGGCCCAGCACAGATCCTTGTGGTACCCCACTGGTAACTGGTCTACTTCTAGAGGTGGAATCCCCAACTTTCACAGTATGCATTCTGTTGGGCAGTCAGTTGGCTGCCCATCTGGTGAGGTATGGTTTAATTCTCAGCTGAGAAAGTTTCTCAATGATACCTGAGTGGGGGATTGTGTCAGCCTGGTTAGGCTTATAGGTCTATAGTTACAAGGGTCAGTTCATGGACCCCCTTTGTGCAAGGGGATTACAGTTGCTGTTCTCCTCTCTGCTGGAACAAGTATTTCTGCTAGGCCTTGTTTTAAATTATTTAGCAAGCAGCCTGGGATGTTATCTGGTCCCATAGAGGCCATGTTTTTGGTCTTGGAGAGCACAGATATGACCTGCTCTTTGGAGATACCAGGTACAGGACTGGGGTCAGGTATGCTTTGGGATATGGCTGGTGGGGACAGGGTGGTGACATTTGTGCCAAATCTGTCAGCTAACGGGTTGGCCATTTCCTGGGGTTCAGTATGAGAAGTACCATCCACTACAAGTTTGGCATATAGTTGACCATTTCCTCTTAGATTTTGGATGTAGCTAAAGAATGCCTTATGATTATCATTAGCTAGGGATGCTAATTTAGCTTTGTGACTAACTTTAGAGGACTTTACAAGATATCCGATTTGCTTGTTCAAGCTGTGGAGGGTATTCTTTTTCTGCTAAGTACATTCTCCCTTGTTCTTAGACAACAGTTTCTTCCTTTTGTTATATAACCTGTTTATACTTGAGGTCTACCAGGTGGCCTGTTTTTTCAAGAGGATCTGGTTTTGATCCAGTAGGTACAGTCGAGTTTATACTGTTGTTTGGGTGATTATACAGTGCATATGTGTACTCCAAAGCATAGGAGTCATTGTTGGCTGTGATAGCAGGGGGTTTGAAACGTTTTATACCATTGCATAAGTAGGCTGTAGTTTGCTTTGGAGAATTTTTTTCATTTTTTTTTTTGCTCCTGTGGGGGTGTCAAGTCTGATCGTTACTTCAAATGAGACAGATTTTTGACTATATCAGGGAGAACAACACACAGGGGGTAGCACAGTGACCCCCATGTTGGTGAGTACTAAGTCTAGGACATTTGAACCCCTTGTGGGGTGCAGACTAGCTGTTTCAGGGCATTTGTATTGACAAAATCCAGGAACCTCAGGGTGAGCATGTTTTTGCTCATGTATTTCACCCAATCGATGGAAGAATAGTTGAAATCTCATTTGACCAAAGTGTTTACCTGTATAGTGAGTGACTCTAGTAAGTGCAGGTAGGAGGTGTGCTCCTCTTGATTCGTGGTGGCGGGACCTGCAGCTAGCAATGGGGTGGTAGGGTATTTTACCTATAGTTAATTGGACCTGGAATAACTCAAGAGAGTAATACTGCTTAACCAGTCTCAAGGTGTATTTGGCTTTAATGAAGATGGATACACCTCCACCTTTTGTTTTTTTCACATTTGTTTTGGGGTCTGAATGTCTAGAAGGCACTCTAGCCTTGCATGGCTGGGGTGTCTCTGTGGCCTTGAACTAAGTCTCAGTGACTGCACAGATGTCAGCATCTACCAAGGTGAGGGGTGCTTCCAGGGAGTGCAGTTTCCTGTTTAGGCACCCAGCATTAAGCAGCATAAACTTGAGTTTGTCTCAAGTGGATTTTTTACGTCAGAAAATTTTGTTGTTTTGACATTGCCTAAAAAAGGCACTATAGTGGAGGTAAATGCCTTTGCCAGTGTCTGAAAGCCTAGATGAGACAGGTGAAGGCCATCTCTGGCAGAGCAGTGTGGTCTGTCAAACATGTCTTCCCAGGCCGACAGATACTAGATAACCCTGGACTGACACCAGAAGCTAAGCCAATTGTTGAAGTCAATCATTTTTTTTGTCTATATTGTGGCATTATCCTGGGTGATGGTAGAATGCTCCTTAGGGCTAGGGACATACCTGCCTGGGACACCTAATCTGAGAGTTCACTCATGTCTGTCCTCATACAGTCCAGAGAGACATGTCTGAAGTCATTCACCTCAACATGTACTATGACAGAGTCATAATGGTAATTGTTGTTGTTGAGTGACTTGATTGTGTGCGTGATTTGATGGATCCTGGCCAACTGACAGGCAGCTCACCATGACCTTCTCCTTATCCAGCCTAGTGAGGGGGACATCTGTGTGTCTCACTACTGAGTCACCTATGATCAGGACATTTGGTTTTGAGGTGTTTTGCTGTATTTGCTTATTTGCTGAGACATTGGTGTGTGTGTGTGCATTATGTGTAGTAGATTCTATTTGCTTTGCAGTGTGTGCAAGTGGTTTGTGCTTGGAAGGTCTCTGATCTTTTGGCATGCTTATATTCAGTACCTCTGTGAATGTGGGTTTATGTGCTGTGACCTTGTTTTGTGTGAGAGGTGATGTGTGTGTGCTCACAACCTGTTTGATGTCCGGTTTGTTGTTACATGAGAGAACTGATTCCAAATTCATAGGGTAATTACATCTCTCACATATTGTATTTGTTTGCTTTAGGTGTAAGTGGTTGTCATTATACACAAGGCAATTACTTTATTGCCTCAGGATGCCCATCTCAATCAGGCTGACCAGAGAAATGGTTAGAAACTGACCATCCATTATGGCAGATTTTTACCATAACTACTATTGTGGAGTGGGCTAGTTTGGCCAGATTTTGCTCTAGGATTAACAAAGGGGCTTATTCTATTGAAGGCTAGATGTGAAATTTATGGCAACACTTCTCAGTGCACAACTGAGTTTCCTGCAATGCAGCAGGGAAGCTTAGGAGTGTTCACTAACAGATATCTAAAAGAAAATTGTCTTTCAAGGCATTTATGTCTATACCCTGTATACCCTATATACCCTAATGCACAGTGCACAGCTACGCTCAAATGTAAGGCTTGAATACAGGCAAAATTAAACACTTTTAAGCTAAACAACCAATAGAAAAGCATACAATGAGATTTGTTCAGTAATCTTCAACTCAGAAGAAGCTCAGACTACGCACGTCTGTCACAAGGATGAAGGCAGGGCTCTCCTAATGTAACATTGTTGGAATTGTGCTCAAGTGTAACAATACAGTCTAGGTTCAGCAGATCTGAATCTAGTCTATGCTTTGTAGTAGCTACTTAAAACAGCAGAACTGTTTTTTTTAAAGTGTAGAACAATACAGTAAAAAACAGCAAAATTATAAAATACAGTCAGCCATGTGCAAAGGAAACTCAAAAGGTACTTATTTTTTTCAAGTTTAGCAGTGGATGTTTTGGATTTCAGCAGACTCTCTCCAAACCTCTGGCAAAAGTCACCAACAGCTCTAATTAGATGACCTGCAGTGGTACTGCCCTCTGCACAAACTTGCAGCGCTTTGAGCAGCTGTGAACAGTGGGAGACTATATGGAGCATTTCCTATGGAAGATTTTAAACTGAAGAGGTTTACTTATATACAAGGCATGGACTTTTATACCAGCAAGATGAAAGACTTTTTCACAGTTCATCCCTCAGGCCAATCATATAAAAACACAATAAACTTTCCACCAGCAGTTTCCAACTTGGATGGATTAAATTCAGCTCTGCTCCCACCAGAGAGAAAAAGAACCCAGTTAATGTAAAATGAACTGGTTTTGAGCTCAAATGCAGTAACAAATGCTTTATAACAAAAGTCAGAATTTCTGCAATATCAGGAATCCTTGGAAATAAGTTCACTAACCCTGAGAAATGTTCAACAAAATACAGAAAAAATATACAGCATAAGAGAACAGCAACAGATAAAAACTTTTGCATGATGCCTGTAAGAAGAATCGGTGAAAAGAGCTTAGAAAAACTGGAAAGACAGACTGGATAGGTAATTCCTTTAAAATGGAAACAGTGAGAGGACATCTGTATTGCTCTCAAGCATGCAAAAAGTCCAGCATGTTTAGGATTTTTGATTGGGAGTGTTTGCATTTAGTTATTTTTGTACCCTAAGCAATATAGAGATTTCTTTCTTCAGGTAGCTAACATATGCCGGAAGTGTGATGAGAATGGAAAGGTAATTAGGAACATGTATTTTGGAATATAATGATTTGGTACTGTATCATCCCCACTCTGGGCCAGTAATCAAGGAGCCTGAATCCTCATCAATGACACTGGAGAGGGACATTCACTTGGAATACAAATGGATACACTCAGTACTTCCAGATGCAGACCTCTCTGCATCAAGCACAATTTCCTTTTATAGCATACAGGGAATACACTCAACCCTGTGTCTATGTTTCTATCTCTCTCTGTCTCTCCCCAGGTCACAACTAAGACACCTCAGTGGTACAGCTGCACAGTTAAGTCCGCAGCTCAGTGTCCAAGCCAAGTCTTCCACCACTCTCTCTCTGTGAAACCAGTGCTTTGTGTTCCTGCTCCAAGTAGCTGACACACACACACACACACACACACACACACACACACACACACACACACACACACACACACACACACACACACACACACACACACACTCTTTGAGATTTAATTTTCACACACATACTGGGAAGGCTGGCACAGATTACCCACTCTACTAACTTTGCCCAGATTATAAGGTAGATTCATTACAACCAGTCAGTTACAATAAGGCTCTTAAAATGGGTATCCAATTATACTGTTTACAATTAATACTAATACACATGGTAGTTTGACCAACAACAAAGCTTTCAGGAGTGGTCATAGTTATTACCAAATAAATATATGCAAATACTCTCAAAGCTTAAATATTTTCGAAAAGGACCAACCACAATGAAACGTTTAAATATATTTAATAATAAATAGTAAAAGAACATGAAAATACAAATTATCTATTTACAGTAAACACCAGGCTTTCAACCACAGGAAATTTTAAAAGAACACATATGAATAGATTCACACAGAAAAAACAGTACTTAACTACTCTCGCTATATTTTCCTGACTAATCTAAAGCATTACTATTCCCTGGTTCACTTACTAGAGCAAGGCAAGTTGAAGTAGGTGAGGGATCAGCCTGACAGACAGGCTTCTCAATATAATATCAAAATATTATTTCTGGGACAGCTTACAGAATGACATCATATCTGTGCATCTGACTACTATCATCACCACTCACACTATCACCAACATGGGAAGTTGCCAGGATTTTAGCACCTATATGTTACCGTACACACAGATAAAGCTTTGCTCAGATTTGCTGCAGCTCCTGGAAGTCATAAAACAATTTTAAACCTCCACCCTTCTAAAGTAATAATGTCCCTGCTAGAGACAATAAAGAAAATTTGGAATACTTGGTTTCCCAGACATTTTGTCTCTGGCTGCAACCAGGACTGTAAGATACAAACTTTATGGTCTAATTTAATTTCAACTATTTTTCAAAATTAGCTGGGACTGACATTAACCTTTTCTCTTCCAGCATCCTCTGTTGAAACATACACATTTAATTCAGTTACAATACAGCCAGGACCCACTGTTGGTACATTTTTAACACAAGCAGCTTTACAAATACATTTTTCAACAGAAGTATCAGCACAAATCAGTTTGATGTACAAACAGCAAATAATTCCTTACAAAATTCCAGCTTTCTGTGTTGGCATATGTTATACAGCCACTGCCCTACTTCTCCTGCAAAGCTGGCAATACCTCACATCATCACAGGTACATGTTAAATATTCCCCGCAGAGTCAGAAATGTTGGTTTGAAGCATATGGTTGTAACTAAGGAAATTATTTTTTTTTGCTAGGATATAGGATATGAAGTACAGAATGTTTATTGCTATTGGTTGCCATGAAGAAGATGAAGAATGGAAAAGCTGTTGGTCCAGATAACATACCAGTGGCAGCATGGAGGTGCTTAGGAGAAATGGCAGTGGAGTTTTTAACTAGATTGTTCAATGAAATCTTGGAAAGTCAGAGGATGTCTGAGGAGTGGAGAAAAAGTATTTTGGTACCTATTTTTAAGAATAAGGGTGATGTGCAGAGCTGTAGTAACTACAGAAGGATAAAACTGATCAGTCACAGCTTGAAGTTATGGGGAAGAGTAGTGGAAGCTAGGTGAAGAAGGGAGGTGATGATTAGTGATCAGTAGTATGGTTTCATGCCGGGAAAGAGCACTAAAGTTGCAATGTTTGCTCTGAGAGTGTTGGAGAAATATAGAGAAGGTAAGAAGGAGTTGCATTGTGTCTTTGTGGACTTGGAGAAAGCATATGATAGGGTGCCTAGACAGGAGTTGTGGTATTGTATGAGGAAGTCAGGAGTGGCAAAGAAGTATGTAAGTGTGGTACAGGATATGTACGAGGGTAGAGTGACAGTGGTGAAGTCTGCAGTGGGAGTGACAGATGCGTTTAAGGTGGAGGTGGGACTACATCAAGGATCAGCTCTGAGCCCTTTCTTATTTGCAATGGTGAATGACAGGTTGACAGATGAGATCAGACAGGAGGCCCCATGGACTATGATGTTTGCAGATGACATTGTGATCTGTAGTAAGAGCAGGGACCACGTTGAGGAGACCCTGGAGAGGCGGATATATGCTCTAGAGAGGAGAGGAATGAAGGTCAGCAGGACTAAGACAGAATATATGTGTGTGAATGAGAGGGAGGATAGAGGAATGGTGAGGATGCAGGGAGTAGAGGTGGCGAAGGTGGATGAGTTTAAATACTTGAGATCAACAGTTCTGAGTAATGGTGAGTGTGGAAGAGAGGTGAAGAAGAGAGTACAGGCAGGGTGGAATCAGTGGAAAAGAGTGTCAGGAGTGATTTGTGACAGACAAGTACCAGTAAGAGTGAAAGGGAAGGTCTACAAGAGGGTAGTGAGACCAGCTATGTTGTATGGGTTGGGGAAGATGGCATTGACAAAAAGGCAGGATTCAAAGCTAGAAGTGGCAGAGTTAAAGATGTTAAGATTTGCACTGGTGTGACAAGGATGGACAGGAGTAGGAATCAGTATATTAGAGGGTCAGCTCAGGTTAGATGGTTTGGAGACAAAGTCAGAGAGGCGAGATTCTGTTGGTTTGGACATGTGCTGAGAAGGATGCTGGGTATTTTGGGAAAAGGATGCTAAGGATGGAGCTGCCAGGTAAGAGGAAAAGAGGAAGTCCTAAGATAAGGGTTATGGATGTGGTGAGAGAGGATATGCAGGTGGTTGGTGTGACAGAGCAAGATGCAGAGGACAGGAAGAAATGGAAATAGATTATCTGCTGTAGCTACTCCTAATGGGAACAGCCGAAAGAGAAGAAGATTGATATCGGTTGCCAAAAAGCAATTACTACAAAATAGAAATCAAAATCAAAACCATCTCTAACTGAATTAATCAATATTGTAAAGGAGATAAAAGCATGGGGTGGAGAATCTTTAGGAAGAAGAAAGAGCAAATTACATAGAAATGACATTTGTAGGAACAATACATGGCAGAATAATGTTCTGGAGGAGGAGTGAGTTTTTAAAGTAAGGCAGGAATTCAGCAATTGATGTAATATTGGTGTGAATGACAATTGTTTAAAAGAAAACATATATGTATAATGCATGAAAATAATGAAATACGTTAGTATGGCTTGCTTTCATTCCTGAATGAAAATAAGAAAAAACACCACAAATATGAAGAAAAATACTCTTTTAATGAGTAGGGTTGCCATCTTTTCAAATGCCCAGAGTGGGACATTTTGTGTAGAAACGTGAAATTTTGCAGGACAAAACCTACTCACGGCCAGTGCAAAGGACAGAACTTCACATTTTTGCCAGAATAAGAGCTTATTTTTGTATCATTTGAGATGCTTATGCTATTTCAAATAATATTTATGTGTTTCAGATAGAACATAACTGTTTTATGCAACTATTAAAGAAAATCTAAGAAATGCATTTTGTCTTAAAATCTCAGGACATTTGCCATTTTTTAGGTTTTTCTGCAGGACACAACTGCCTAAAGTGGGACTGTCCCTTGGAAAGAGGGACAGGTGGTAATCCTATTCATGAGTGCTTTCGTCAGTAGATACACTTGACTTCATCAGATTACATAAAACATTGACATCACTTCCTTTTAAAAGCCAGGCACCACCACATGACCACAATTAATTTCCTTTACAGGATTCAAATTGTATTGCAACACTGTTTCTCAAGCTGTATTGCCTATACAGGATTCAGGTTGTATTGCAACACTATGTTTTAAAACTAAACATTGAAATATATGTGAAACTTGATTAAGAAATAATAATACAAAATGCAAGACAAAACAAACTACAGTAGTGTTTGTTCTTCACAGTAATCCATATGTATAAATATATAACAAAAATCAATCCAGCATACTGTTGATACACTAAGACAGTATAAAAAGATGTATTATAAACATACATTGATCACATTTTCCCCTACTTTCCTTATTTGCTGTGCAAGTTAAAACATTACAAAACTATCAAAGATAAAATTTAGCTTTCAGTTTTAAATAACTAGAGAGGGAAATAATATCATTCAACCCATGGGCGTTGTTGGCATTAAATCTTAACTGTCACATACATTCTCTAAATTCGAGAAACAATTCTCGTGGACCCCCCCCCCCCGTTGTTAAGAACTACTTGGTCAAAGGCAATAAATTTAAACTTATGGTCAGGATTTTCCTTGATGTGCAATGCCAATGCATTTTTTTTCATTGGCTTTTTTAATATCATAATTGTGTTGGTATACATGTACTTTGAAAGCCTTTTTAGTCTTGCCTATGTAAAATCCTTCACATTATTGGCATAAGACTGCATAAACTACAAAAGTGCTGTTACAATTCAACCTATGGTTCAAATGTATTAGACCATAATGTGGAATATGTAAAGTGTCCATTTCAAAAATACTGGAACACTGTGTACAATGACCACATTTGGTCATCCGCCCTTTTCCATAGGTTTTAAAACCCTCTGTGTTTTGTTCAAGTAAATTTTTAAAACAAGCATCTTTTTATATACAATACATGGCTTTTCTCCCACAATTTTTAACAATTCTTGATTTCTTCTAAAAATAAACCAATTCTTATTTAATATGTCCTTGATGTCATAAAATAATGGGATATAAGTTAAAATAAGGGTCTTGCTGAAATCTTGGGTCATGTTTGTATCTTCACTCAAAATGTTAATATTAGGGGTAACAATATCAGATGTATCAGTCCCTAATAATGGAAAAAAGTGTCCACATACCCTTTTTTCTGTGACCTCATTAAGAATTGGTTCAATAAAATTGTTAGGATACCCTCTTTGTTGTAACATACCCCTCAACTTGTCCCTCTCTTCATAGAACATTTTTATGTCACTGTTCATACATGACAATCGAACACATTGGCCTTTGACAAGTGACTTTTTTTGAAAGTCAGGGTATCCACTCTCATAGTGTAAGAGGGTATTAGAATATGTGGGTTTTCTGTATATCATGGTTTTAAAGATCTGTTCTACTTCATTTTTGATAATAAATATATCCGAAATTTTGATCTTGGAACTGCTTTGTTCCATAGTGAAATTTAAAAAAAGATGTACTAGTATTTAAAAATTCAAAAAATATCTGTAATTCATTTTCACTGCCTTTCCAGAATATTAATATATCGTCCAAAAATCTCCCATGGAATTATTTTAACTTATAACCCATTATTTTATGACATCAAGGACATATTAAATAAGAATTGGTTTATTTTAGAAGAGATCAAGAATTGTTAAAAAATGTGGGGGAAAAGCCATGTGTTGTATATAAAAAAAATGCTTGTTTTAAAAATTTACTTGAACAAAACAAAGAGGGTTATAAAACCTATGAAAAAGGACGGATGACCAAATGTGGTCATAGTACACAGTGCTCCAGTATTTTTGAAACAAACACTTTACATATTCCACATTATGGTCAAATACATTTGAACCATAGGTTGAATTGTAACAGCACTTTTGTAGTTTATGCAGCCTTATGCCAATCCTGTGAAGGATTTTACATAGGCAAGACTAAAAAGGCTTTCAAAGTGCATGTATACCAACACAATTATGACATTAAAAAAGCCAATGAAAAAAATGCATTGGCATTGCACATCAAGGAAAATCCTGACCATACGTTTAAATTTATTGCCTTTGACCAAGTAGTTCTTAACAATGGGGGGGGGGGAAGTCCATGAGAATTGTTTCTCGAATTTAGAGAATGTATGTGACAGTTAAGATTTAATGCCAACAACCCCCCTGGATTGAATGATATTATTTCCCCTCTCTAGTTATTTAAAACTGTAAAACTGAAAGCTGAATTTTATCTTTGATAGTTTTGTAATGTTTTAACTTGCACAGCAAATAAGGAAAGTAGGGGAAAATGTGATCAATGTATGTTTATAAAACATCTTTTTATACTGTCTTAGTGTATCAACAGTATGCTGGATTGATGTTTGTTATTTATTTATACATATGGGTTACTGTGAGGAACAAACTACTGTAGTTTGTTTTGTCTTGCAATTTTTTTATTATTATTTCTTAATCAAGTTTCACATATATTTCAATGTTTAGTTTTAAAACATAGTGTTGCAATACAACCTGAATCCTGTACAGGCAATACAGCTTGAGAAACAGTGTTGCAATACAATTTGAATCCTGTAGAGGAAATGAATTGTGGTCATGTGGTGGTGCCTGACTTTTAAAAGGAAGTTATGTCAATGTTTTATGTAATCTGATGAAGTCAAGTATATCTACTGACGAAAGCGCTCATTAAAAGAGTATTTTTCTTCATATTTGTGGCAGATTTTTCTTATTTTCATTCAAGTTTAGTTAATTTCTTGGTTATTGTTTTCATTCCTGTTGATATATCTTTACATATACCATCGTTTAAATGTGAACATTTAATAATGGTGTTAAAAATGGTTATTTGCAGTGCAATGATCTGGAGTTTTTCTCCTTGAGACTCAATTAAAAGGAAATGTTTAGCTATGTCATACCATCCTAGTTAACGAACATACATACATAGAAAAATTACATTCATAAATAAATAAATAAGGTGGAAGACTTTATCACTTTATCCCTACTGGAGAAATGCTTAATTAAGCAATATCTCAAGAATTTATTGTAAACAGAATAAAGGTATAATACCTCTAGCCATTTGTGTAAGATAAAAACCTGACAGAACACATCTTCCTTGTAAAGTTCCACTATTTTTTTTTGGGGGGGGGGTTGTTAATGCTTATTTTGGAGTAAATTGAAATGCTAGCACCATATTCAATGTATGCCTAATCAAATCTCCTCGTAAGGGTATAATTATATTTGCAGTACTAGAGGTGACAGTATGTAGTATTTGTCTTAGTTGTACAAATGTCAAAAGTCTGAAACAAACAGGCATTAAAGAGGTTTCTAGGAATGAAGCAGTAGTTTGTGAAGTTTGTACTTATAGTATATAAGACAAATATGTGTCTGATAAAATTTACTCTGGAAAAGAAGCTATGGACAAAAAAAGTTTTGAAGTATTCAAGAAACTAGATAACGGA